>NC_092338.1:427330000-427482500 GCF_046630445.1 Rutidosis leptorrhynchoides | reverse complement strand
CAAAAATATATATACTTTGAGTTGTGATCTAGCTTGAGACGTGTATACACTGGGTCGTGGATTGATTCAATATAATATATATCGATTTATTTTTGTACATCTAACTGTGGACAACTAGTTGTAGGTTACTAACGAGGACAGCTGACTTAATAAACTTAAAAGAGTAAAACGTATTAAAAATGTTATAAATATATTTTGAACATACTTTGATATATATGTACATATTTGTTATAGGTTCGTGAATCGACCAGTGGCCAAGTCTTACTTCCCGACGAAGTAAAAATCTGTGAAAGTGAGTTATAGTCCCACTTTTAAAATCTAATATTTTTGAGATGAGAATACATGCAGCTTTATAAATGTTTTACAAAATAGATACAAGTATGCGAAACTACATTCTATGGTTGGATTATTAAACCGAATATTGCCCTTTCAAGTCTGGTAGCCTAAGAATTAGGGAAATGACCCCTAATTAACGCGAATCCTAAAGATAGATCTATGGGCCTAACAAACCCCATTCTGGAATTTGGAATGCTTTAATACTTCGATTTATATGGTGATTGCGATTGCCAATTTATGACATACTTGCGAGTACGCTGGAAATATTCTATATGCATTATGTTAATGTCGGTTACCAGGTGTTCATCATAGAATGATTTTTATACACTTGCGAGTGTAGGATTATTGAATAAATGAAATCTTGTGGTCTATTATATTAATTTGATAATATATAGGTTAAACCTATAACTCACCAATATTTTTGTTGACGTTTAAAGCATGTTTATTCTCAGGTGATTATTAAGAGCTTCCGCTGTTGCATGCT
This sequence comes from Rutidosis leptorrhynchoides, assembly GCF_046630445.1. Taxonomy (NCBI): domain Eukaryota; kingdom Viridiplantae; phylum Streptophyta; class Magnoliopsida; order Asterales; family Asteraceae; genus Rutidosis; species Rutidosis leptorrhynchoides. The sequence continues at coordinate 427,481,680 of NC_092338.1, read as the reverse complement.
AATATATGGACAAGACTTGGTGTTAGCATGCTTGTATAATATTGTTTAAAACTGCATTCGAGATTTACTTTGTTGTAACATATTAATATTGTAAACCAATATGTATTGGTAGTGTGTAAGTGTGATATTTTTAGATTATCATTTCTGATAATCTAGGTGGTGTCCTTTTAACCTTGTCGATAAAATAAAGGTTATGGTTTGTTTTAAAACGAATGCAGTCTTTTAAAAATGTCTCATATAGAGGTCAAAACCTCGCAACGAAATCAATTAATATGGAACGTTTATAATCAATATGAACGGGACATTTCAGAACCTAACTCTGGTATAATGGTGCGGCGCACCATTTAATAAGTGAGGCGCACCTACGCTGTTTTGGGTGCTGAATCTCACACCTATAAAAGAAAAATGATAGGGTTTCATTAAGAGAGACATGCAGTTTCTACCTCGAATATTACCCTAAAATCCTAATTTCATCATCTAGTAGGAGATTAAGGCTAAGTTGGAGGATTAAGCTCAAGCTCAAACAAGTTTAGTGTTATATCTACATTATATTTTCATTTGGGTTGTAATCTCCACCTTTCTCTTCATTGTTTTCAATTGAATACTTGTAATTTTGAAGTATGAAGCTTATTTATGATATTTTGTCTTTGATTAGTGTTAGTTTAGCCATGCTTGGCTGATTTGATTGTGTTTGCTTATCTATGAAACTCTAATGTAAGGATCTGCCCCAAATCAAATGAATAATTGTTGTTTGAATGAAATAATTGAGTAATTGTTATTGAGTTAGCTAATGATCCATTGCTAGTTGTTGTTTTGAACCTAACTTTGATTATATGAGTTGTTGATCATTTCTAAGTGATTTCAAATGAGATTCAATTTATACTTCAACATTTTTGCATGATCTAGACAATTAAGGAAAGGATTACAAGTGATTATGTCCTCTAATTGTATTGGTTTTCAAAGTATTCTTAGTCAAAACTAGTAGTGCTTAGTTTTCTTAAGTGATTTTGATTACTAAGGGATTTTAAGTGATTTTAGTCCAAGCATAATCTCAATGACCTCTCATGATTCAAATTGATCTTGTAATTCAGTGCTTATGTGAATTTGCAAAGTGTAACTTGATTAAGGTTTAGTAGTGATATTAAACATCTAATAGTTCAACAACGGATGTGATAGCAATTGGGATAAAATGGGGCAATCCAAGCATAAGGGTGGATTAGATGAGTGGACACTACTTAGTTACTTGATTTATATTTCGATATTTAGTTATTTGCTTCTTGTTGCAAGTTTTAGTTATTAGTCAATATCAATCAACCCCCCCTCCCCCCGGCGTAATCAACTAGGACGATTATTAGTTTTGATATTCAATTGAACTACTCTCTTGGGACAAACTTGACTTGAATGCTTACATGGAAGGTGCTATGATGATCGGGTTTTAGTTGCTCGTTATTTGTGTGCTTATGTGTAGTATTTGAATCTAGTTATAATTAAGAGTATTTGGTGTAACACATCACTAAACAACTCTTCCATTTTATGAAATCACAATTTATCAAAATGATGACTACAAGATTATGATTTCAAGACTAAAGAATTCGTTTTTCTAACTTAAGTTGAAAGAATATTAATTTATTAAAACAAAACACTCTCTACTAAATTAAAGAAACTACCAAAAAAAAAACCCCCATTAGCCAAAATAAAAAAATTTGGGTTTTTACCAAAAAGAATGAAATAGAGATGATGATGATGAAGATATCTTGTTGTAGATAAACTTCTTTCTCTATGTAGCACTCTAATTTCGAATTCAATAACAAGAACAATTCAAATTGATCAAACCCTAGTTTTCTCCTTCAAGCCTTAAAATTTCGCCCCTTCTTTCTTTTGTTTGAAGATGAAATGATAAATAATCTGAAGTCTCCAGCACTTGGAGCTTATAAAAAAATTTCACAACACCCCCTTCTACTATTCACAAATTGACAAAACTGGACTTTTCTATCTAGTAGTGTGCGCGGCGCGTACAACATTGTGCGCAGTGCACACCTATGGTGAATTGTTTGGGTTGTTACATAACCACTTCACCACCAACCCCTGATTTAATTAGTACATATTAATTTATTATATCTAGTTATTGAGTCAACAGCAAGCGTCGATTTATTGGCGACTTGACTGACTCTTAGAGCCTAAATTAAATTTCAGGCAGGATTTAGAACCAATGGAAATTTGATTTTACCATTTTCACAGCGTCTTAATTTTATTTTTTTATTAATTTTTTATTTTTTAAAAAACTTTTTCCTACTTATTGGCCGGAGGTCCACTCGGAAGCAATCTCTCTATCCGTCGAATAGAGAGAGGGGTGATTTTCTCTACTTTTGAGAGTGTTTTCATTCTAGGTGGAGAAATGACTTGACTTTATTCTCGGATAGGGGAATGATTGTCTACATCTCACCTCCTCCATACACCACTTATGTGGTATTGGGTTTTGTTGTTGTTGTTGTTGTTGTCTATATCATCAAACATACTTTTTTTTAATTCTTAGTGAAAAAAACGTAAAAACATTAGAACAGATTAGAAGATGAACAAGTACAATAGTTACAAAGAAATTTTAAACATAACTAAACAAACGATAAAACTACAAACCTAACAACTATCCAACCAACAGGACGAGAACACAATAGTCCAGGAAAGTAAAAACATGTCAACAAAGCAAATAAAAAATAACCAAAGTACAATTACACTAATAAGCCTCAAATAAACAAAGCAAAAATAAACTAGACAACAGCGATAGTTGGGAGAACGCCGACGTGCACTGCAACATAATAACACATGCAACCACAAAACACCATGGACCGTCACAAAATGATTCCAAATCGCAAAAAAGGCTTTTCCCCAGGTCTGAAACCTTATCTCCAACATGGAGATCATCGGCTGGTTCAAACTCGTAGGCGCCACCAGAAAGGAACGAACCCAGAAAACTGACATGAAAATGAGCAACCCAAAACCGAAACCCACCTACCACTGCCACTCTTGTTTCCCGTTAACCACAGACAACCATCAACATCTGGATATTGGCAGTGGCAACCACCAACTGAGTGGTGGACCACCACAGCCACCAGATAGGTCACCATACCAGATCCAAACGTCACACAGCCTCCGTTAGCCACCACTAACGAGGTGGTGGACTACCACATGCATTCGGAGCTTAAAAATGTCAAAATCTGATACATGGGTTATCGGCCTTCCCATGTAGTGACCCGGGAATTTCCGACCAAATTTAAACTTGAATCTTTATATGGTTTCAACATGATAAGCAAAGTCTGTAATGTTGAAGTCTCAAAACCTTTGAACTGTGTTCATGTATACATTTGACCTTGACTTATCCCGACGATTCACGAACAATTATGTGTAATTAATATGTAGTATATATATCTATATATAACATTATGAATTAATAAAATGTACTTTAATAATGTGAATTAAAATGTAAAATAATATATAGAATAATCAAGTTATTAATGAAATAAATGTATATATGAATTCTATATATATATTGTAATGTTTGAATAGTAAATATTTAATATATGTTATTATATATATATATATATATATATATATATATATATATATATATATATATATATATATATATATATATATATAATATTATTACATAATTAATAATATGTAATATTAATAACTAATATAGTAAGTTTAATTAAAAGTTAAAATGTAGTTGTTATAGTAATATTATAATTACTTTCATTAATATCTGTATTAGTTATATAGATATGAAATTTAATGCATTTAATTTAATATCTTACTAATATTATTAATATTACTTTCAATATTAATATTGATATCAGTATTATTAATATTATTAATTAAATACATAAATAAATATGAAGATTGATAAGCATAAGGTGTTATATCAATATTATTGGTATTACTCTCATTATTAGTATTAATATTAATATTAATGTTAGTATTATTATTTGTATTATTATAATTAGAATATATATTATATAGATATGAGAAATGAAACATAAAACTTATTATTATTAGTATTATTATAAAGCACTATCATTAAAAATTATTATTTTTATTATTATCATTAATAATATGATCACTACCATTTTATAATTATTATTATAACTACCATTATTTAATATTATTAATATTAGTATTTGAATCATCATTAATATTTCTATTATTGTTATTAGTATTATTTTGATTAGTAATGTTATTATTATTGTCATAATTATCAGTATTTTTAATACTAATAATATTATTATTATTAATATATTTATTTATAATTACTAATAATAAATATTAATTTTAATAACGAATAAACTATACAGAATCAGATTTTGTTGTTGGAGTCACGATCAAACTGTTTTAAAATTTTATATCTATCCCTAATTTAGATTACAAATCCAATACAGCAAATGAATCATTCCAATCTGTTACATATCGTAATCAAACTTTAATTTATATTTTTATTTTATTTTTTTTCTCTCCTGATCAATTATTGCTGTCCTTCATGTCCAATTTTTGCTACCAATCGACATCAAACACTCACTACACAACAACCTTGACTGGTTATGAGTATTAACCAATTCATTCAATTACTCTCAGCAAATTCAAATCAAAACAGATAAAGAAAAAGGTGTCCCGTCCCCTGTTCTTGTGTAATTTTTCAAACAGCTCGATTACTTAACGAATTTCAAAAATTGGAAATGCAGTTGTGTTTGGAATCATTTACTCAAACTATCTGTAAATTTCCAAGTATCAATTTAGTATATTGATTGTTAATTTTGAAGTCAAAGTGTCGACTTTAAAAGTCAAAGATTATGTTCATGGCAAAATTCAAAATTTATATGATGTTTTAAGTTTAAGTGACAATTCAGGAAGTTCTTATGAATGAAATACAAGGTATTTCATGTTATAAACTTTGTCTAAAACGCTTTTAATTTCAAAAATCATATATGAGTTATAAACGTATTCATCAGGTATGTTTTATTTTATTTTTTATTTTTTTTTGTTTTTTTTTTGTTTTCTGTTAATACAAACTCTAATCACAGGTCGTTTAAGTATCAAATTTACAACACATTTCAAGTATTAAGTTTAATCTAAAACGGTCTAGATTTTAAAGTCAACAATTGAGTTCATCGTGTTCATAAGCGAGGATGCTTCTGTATGATTTTTTTTTCTTTCTCTGTCAAATTATAAACCAAAATCGTTTAATCCTTTGTCGTGTTCAAATAATAAAACCAACTCATTATTATGAGTAATTTGATTTTGGTCGTATGAATTTTGAGAGGAAGAAGATTATGAAACAGAAAAGAAAACGTGATAAATATAATTAAGATATAGATTAATCAGAAAAGAACGAGCAGAGGAGTGGTTTGTGCAAGTGTCGGGTTAGCGAGAGGTCTCAAGTTCGAGCCCGGGCATGGGCATCAATTTTTTTAAAAGCTTGTGAGGTAGTTTTTTTTCTCATTATTATTATTATTATTATTATTATTATTATTATTATTATTATTATTATTATTATTATTATTATTATTATTATTATTATTATTATTATTATTATTATTATTATTGTTATTAGGATTATTATTAATATTGTTATTATTACACTTAGCATTATTGTTATTATTATTTATTATGAAGTATTAGAATTATTATTATTATTAGTATTATCATTAGTTAATATAATTATTACTACCATTAACATTAATATTACATATTGTTATTAATATTGTTATTGTAATACTATATTAACTATTATTAATATTAAAACAAGTATTAGAACAAGTATTATTATTATTATTATCAAGATTAAGGTTATTGATATTAGGAATATTATTATCCTTCTAAAAATTGTAAAATCATTGTTATTATAAAATCAATACAAGTTATTATTATTTTCATTAATATTAGTATTAATATCATTTTTGTAATTATTAGTTGTACTGTTATTATTATTAACATAGGTATCAAATTTTAACAATATCGTTATTATTATTAGTATTATCGATATTAAGAAAGTTATTATTATTGGTAAATCATTATTATCGAAACTATCATTTTATTACAAATAAATATTTTGTACCTAAAATATACTTAACACATATATTGTAATTATACTAATTGATTATATATCTACATAATAATATTATTTATATAAATACTTATATATAACAAACTAATGATATCTTTTATATAATATTTTAACCATATATATAGATATATTAATATAACTAAAAAAATATAGATATTAAACATTTTGAATTTATACACAAATTAAATAAGTATATTAGATAATTTAAAATATAAACTTGTTCGATTACGATTATATATTTTAATATATATACAAATGATATAGGTTCGTGAATCTGAGGCCAACCCTGCATTGTTCAGTTGTTAAATATCGTTATATGTATTTTTACTACAAAATACATTATGGTGAGTTTCATTTACCTTTTTACCCTTTATATTTTTGGGCTGAGAATACATGCGCAATTTTTATAACTGTTTTACGAAATGGACACAAGTAATCGAAATTACATTCTATGGTTGGATTATCGAATCGAATATGCCCCTTTTTATTAAGTCTGGTAATCTAAGAATTAGGAAACAGACACCCTAATTGACGTGAATTCTAAAGATAGATCTATCGGGCCCAACAAGCCCAATCCAAAGTACCGGATGCTTTAGTACTTCGAAATTTATATCATGTCCGAAGGAGGATCCCGGAATGATGGGGATATTCTTATATGCATATTGTGAATGTCGGTTACCAGGTGTTCAATCCATATGAATGATATTTTTGTCTCTATGTTTATGAGAAATGAAAATATGAAATCTTGTGGTCTATTAAAATGATGGAAACGATTGTTTATGTTAAACGAATGAACTCACCAACCTTTTGGTTGACACTTTAAAGCATGTTTATTCTTAGGTAAGAAAGAAATCTTCCGCTGTGCATTTGCTCATCTTAGAGATATTACTTGGAGTCATTCATGACATATTTCAAAAAACGTTGCATTCGAGTCGTTGAGTTCATCAAGAATATTATTAAGTCAATTATAGTAAGATATATTATGAAATGGTATGCCTGTTGTCAATTTTCGATGTAATGAAAGATTGTCTTTTCAAAAACGAATGCAATGTTTGTAAAATGTATCATATAGAGGTCAAGTACCTCGCGATGTAATCAACTGTTGTGAATCGTTTATAATCTATATGGACTTCGTCCGGATGGATTAGGACGGGTCCTTTCAGTTGGTATCAGAGCCGTGGTCCTAGCGAACCAGGTCTTACATTAGTGTGTCTAACTAGTAGTTGTTTAGATGCTTTAGTGAGTCTGGACTTCGACCGTGTCTGCATGTCAAAAGTTTTGCTTATCATTTCGTGTCAAAAATTACCTGCTTATCATTCTTAGGGAATCACTTGCTTATCATTCCTAGTCTAGACACGACTTACTGCCTCTATTGCATAGATAGTGTATAGATAAATTCATATCTTAGCGTATCTGTTATTGTTACCTTTGCCTGACAGTTTCCGTAAATTCCTCCGTAACTTATGGGATTTTAGGATTATATATGCATATGTAAATTATGTATTGCAGGGTACTAATCTACATCCTATAATCTATTTCTTATCGAAAATCCTTCATCTGATCGTACGAGATGAATCCCTTAACTAGTTCGAGTCCCTCAGATTCCGATAGCTATTCCGATAGTTATTCCGACAGTTATTCTGATATGGAAACACACTTAAGCTCTGAAAGCAGTATAAACGGAATGGATCAATCAATCGGCCATCATCAATTCATCTGATGAGATCGTAGTCGACTGAATCAATAGAGACGCGAACAAGGCGATCTTTTCCATCAACCGAATTCACCTCTTGGCGAAGAACCTGAAGCACTTACCGGCGAACCAGTCTGAAACACCAATTTCTCTCTCGCTTCCGGAGTATCTCGTCATAATTATATACTATCTTAAGTTCTAGATCTTATTCATCCGCTCGTCTGAACCGACAATCATCCCGGAATAATATAAGAAGTCAACAAACTTCGCGCTCGAATAATCAATTTGGAGAATATGGTGCAAAATGTACCAGCTTCAGCAACAGCACCGGCAGCAACAGTACCACCAACAGCAACATCCGCATCCCACACCTCGACATCACAATCTGTACCTCGAGCATCAACATTGTACTTACCATAGATTCCAAGGAGTACTAATAAGAGTCAACGATGAAGTATTGATTCATAACTTCATTGGAGAACTATTAGGCGGCGAATATGTAATCTCTAAAGTCTTAGAGATTATTTATTTTAGCTCAAACCAAAAAGCAAATGAGATTAATATCATATTAACTCATAAATCCATGATTACATCTGAAGAAAATATACATGTATATATGTTTTCATAAAGATTGTAATTAAAAATTCTTTTGTACAAACTGTTAATGGTGAAAATATTTTAACGGGTAGGTAATACCTGAGGAATATTTAAATTTCACGTTAATCAGTTACACGATACATTCTGCGAATCTGATTCAACAGTCATTCACTATCCTACTTACAACCACCGATATACATATCCGTTCAAAGCAGAATAACCATTTCCATCCAATTTCATATTTGGATTTTGATTTACCAGAATCCAACAAGTGGCATAATGAAGAAAATATTGGACAAAATAAAATTTGTTAGAAACAAACAAATTAACTATGAGAATTTTGTTAAGAATCCACGCTAACAAAATCCTAGCTAACTGTTCCTAGCTAACTGTTAATTCCTTATTACGTTTTAATTATCGCAATTTATTTTATCGGAATTTAATTCTCGCAATTTTATTTATGGTCATTTAATTTCTGTTATTTACTTTACGCACTTTATTTATCGTCATTTAATTCCTGCTATTTATTTTACGCACTTTAAATATCGGGACACGTATACAAGGTTTTGACATATCATATCGACGCATCTATATATATTATTTAGAATAACCATAGACACTCTATATGCAGTAATGATCGAGTTCTCTATACAGGGTTGAGGTTGATTCTACAATAATATATATACTTTGAGTTGTGATCGAGTCTGAGACATGTACACGGGTCACGATATGTATTAATTAATTCGAATATTATATATTAAACTATATATGAATTATTGGACTGTTAAACTGTGGACTATCGACTGTGGACTAATAACATTGGACAATTAAAATGAATTAAAATATTGATTATAACATATGAAACTAAACATTTCTTCAAGTTTGCCACTTGATTTCATCTTAAACCTCATTTGTATCTTGACGATTTCAAACTACGTTCAAACCTTTCATGATTCTTGAAAACACCTCAATCGAGAGGATGAACCAGCCGCACTTCATCTACGGAAGAAAAGATTTATGCATATAGTTACACACCTGAGAAACTCTCGGCAACTGAGTAAAATTTTAACACGTAGCCGCGTCAGATCCTTTGGCAATTATTAGCAAAAATAACTTTGCGATCCCTTTTCAAAGTAGCCAATTTTGTCACAGCTCCAACAAGTCAACTTCGACTTTTCACTCGGTTTAGCTTATTATAACCCTGATATAAAAGTTGCCTTTCGTCATCAATACCGGAAAACCGTTTATATCTCACTACATTAGCATTAAACGTACCAGCAACCTCGTTGCTTCTTGGCTTAAATCTCTCAGACAAATCATTATATTTATTCATTGAAACCCTATCATATACTCATCCGCATCTTGTAACGAGAACTGCCATAACAATTACCAGGAATCAGCAATCAGTACTTTGAAAACTCACAGCATATCTACATCAACAGTTATATGTATGAAATTTATCTCTTAGAATTATGATCTCTCATTCTGAAATTCTGAAAAGCACTCAGTCACAAACCAATACTCTGAATGTTGAAAAAAAAAAGCTGAATGAAGCAGCAGAAACCATAGACAACCGTAAACGACCTTAATCATTGGAAGTTTGATGATAAAGAATAGTATGTTGGAAAAGCTCAGAAAAGTTGAAACTGAAAAACAGATTGAGCTAACCACGAAGGAGATCAAGGACAAATACAAGGACCATACCATATACTCAAAGAATCCAGGTAATTCTGGATCCGATGAAACCTTCAACGAATATCTTGCTCCGTACTCATGTTAAAATCTTGCAGAAAATCTTCTTCATCAACCATCAAACTTAGAAATTCCAAAATATCGTCATCAATATCTTCGATATTTCTGAGGATATTTTCAAAAATATTCTCGTCTGAAATTATATACCTCTTCGTGCTTCCTGTGTATCATTATATTGGAAACATTCAAGAGAAAATTTAGTACCGAAAAGCAGGTTATGCGAAACTATGAAGCAAGCCGTGGACAAATCACAAAGAATAAGTTTGACTTCAAAGAATCTAAATGATTCAATGTCTGCTGAAGTCTTTAGCAAATATCTTGCTCGTTACTCTAAACCCTTGCAGAAAATAGTCTCCATCATTCTCTGATCTTAGATATTCAAAGATATCTTCGTATCTTTCAATATAAATATCCTAAATATTTCTGAAGATATTTTCATAACTATTCTTATCTGAAATCATTAATCTCTTTGTGCTATCAGTGTTACATCATATAGAAACTGTTAGTTTCTATATTCTGTAAAATTTTGAGCTTAAAACATGAATGTTATTGAAGTAATATTGGGAACTGATGCATGAGTTAGTATAATATAATGACACTTGATCAACGTGATTATATTACAGTAAGTCATGCAGAGTTTCTAATAGGACTTGATGATTCACAGATCATAACGTCATCATGTGCCATGTTACATAAATCTTTCATTCTGCTTAACTTCTGAACATATCAAGAAAGTATATTCTTGATAGTTCTATTCTCAGTAAGTCAGGTAATTTGACCAATCAAAACGTGCTAATACATTCTTTCATATTTAGAACGTGATGTTTATCCGAAATTCCATACTTACAAATTCTGGACCATTATTCGCTTGATTCAAAGTCGGGAAGAGAAAACAAGAGCATGAAGCTCCGATATATAAGGGAAAATATAAATCCCGATAACAACGCATAAATTACAAACCGTGTATATCAATGTTTATCGCAACATAAAGACACGAGAGAATTAAAAGCACTATAACCCCAAGAGCAAAGTAGAAGTAAGCAGATTCCTCGGGTAGAAGTTGGAAAAGGAGAATGATTATTACGATAGTAAGAATAAGGACAAGGATTAGAACTGGATTAAGCATTTCCACAATCTTTTGGATGTATGAACTAAGGAAGAGAGTATGGGAATGGTGATAATAATGGAACGGAAGAGTTTAATTTATAATGAAAATATCAGACTGAGTAATCGAGGCAGATCACCGTATTTAATTATAGAGATCTTAATTTCCTTACTCGCCGAAGAATCAAATCTTTTAGATTTCGAAGGTTTTCTTTAAATCCCTTAAATTCCGGAATTCAGCCCCCTACATCAAAAGTTAAGATGAATCTTTACTTTCTTATTTCACACTTTGGTGATAGCTTCACTCGTACGCTTCGAATAATCGAATTATTTTATTCAGGTTACACCCTGTGATAAAATTCTATTTATCAACTCATATTTGCCATGAAAACATTTTTATTGTTAGCCATGACAACCTTACTCAAATTTCGGGACGAAATTTCTTTAACGGGTAGGTACTGTAGTGACCCGGGAATTTCCGACCAAATTTAAACTTGAATCTTTATACGGTTTCAACATGATAAGCAAAGTCTGTAATGTTGAAGTCTCAAAACCTTTGAACTGTGTTCATGTATACATTTGACCATGACTTATCCCGACGATTCACGAACAATTGTGTGTAATTAATATGTAGTATATATATCTATATATAACATTATGAATTAATAAAATGTACTTTAATAATGTGAATTAAAATGTAAAATAATATATAGAATAATCAAGTTATTAATGAAATAAATGTATATATGAATTCTATATATATATTGTAATGTTTGAATAGTAAATATTTAATATATGTTATTATATATATATATATATATATATATATATATATATATATATATATATATATATAATATTACATAACTAATAATATGTAATATTAATAACTAATATAGTAAGTTTAATTAAAAGTTAAAATGTAGTTGTTATAGTAATATTATAATTACTTTCATTAATATCTGTATTAGTTATATAGATATGAAATTTAATGCATTTAATTTAATATCTTACTAATATTATTAATATTACTTTCAATATTAATATTGATATCAGTATTATTAATATTATTAATTAAATACATAAATAAATATGAAGATTGGTAAGTATAAGGTGTTATATCAATATTATTGGTATTACTCTCATTATTAGTATTAATATTAATATTAATGTTAGTATTATTATTTGTATTATTATAATTAGAATATATATTATATAGATATGAGAAATGAAACATAAAACTTATTATTATTAGTATTATTATAAAGCACTATCATTAAAAATTATTATTTTTATTATTATCATTAATAACATGATCACTACCATTTTATAATTATTATTATAACTACCATTATTTAATATTATTAATATTAGTATTTGAATCATCATTAATATTTCTATTATTGTTATTAGTATTATTTTGATTAGTAATGTTATTATTATTGTCATAATTATCAGTATTTTTAATACTAATAATATTATTATTATTAATATATTTATTTATAATTACTAATAATAAATATTAATTTTAATAACGAATAAACTATACAGAATCAGATTTTGTTGTTGAAGTCACGATCAAACTGTTTTAAAATTTTATATCTATCCCTAATTTAGATTACAAATCCAATACAGCAAATGAATCATTCCAATCTGTTACATATCGTAATCAAACTTTAATTTATATTTATATTTTATTTTATTTTCTCTCCTGATCAATTATTGTTGTCCTTCATGTTAATTTTTTCTACCAATCGACATCAAACACTCACTACACAACAACCTTGACTGGTTATGAGTATTAACCAATTCATTCAATTACTCTCAGCAAATTCAAATCAAAACAGATAAAGAAAAAGGTGTCTCGTCCCCTGTTCTTGTGTAATTTTTCAAACAGCTCGATTACTTAACGAATTTCAAAAATTGGAAATGCAGTTGTGTTTGGAATCATTTACTCAAACAATCTGTAAATTTCCAAGTTTTAATTTAGTATATTGATTGTTAATTTTGAAGTCAAAGTGTCGACTTTAAAAGTCAAAGATTATGTTCATGGCAAAATTCGAAATTTATATGATGTTTTAAGTTTAAGTGACAATTCAGGAAGTTCTTATGAATGAAATACAAGGTATTTCATGTTATAAACTTTGTCTAAAACGCTTTTAATTTCAAAAATCATATATGAGTTATAAACGTATTCATCAGGTATGTTTTATTTATTTATTTTTTTTTTTTTTCTGTTAATACAAACTCTAATCACAGGTCGTTTAAGTATCAAATTTACAACACATTTCAAGTATTAAGTTTAATCTAAAACGGTCTAGATTTTAAATTCAACAATTCAGTTCATCGTGTTCATAAACGAGGATGCTTCTGTATGATTATTTTTTTTCTTTCTCTGTCAAATTATAAACCAAAATCGTTTAATCTTGTGTCGTGTTCAAATAATAAAACCAACTCATTATTATGAGTAATTTGATTTTGGTCGTATGAATTTTGAGAGGAAGAAGATTATGAAACAGAAAAGAAAACGTGATAAATATAATTAAGATATAGATTAATCAGAAAAGAACGAGCAGAGGAGTGGTTTGTGCAAGTGTCGGGTTAGCGAGAGGTCTCAAGTTCGAGCCCGGGCATGGGCATCAATTTTTTTAAAAGCTTGTGAGGTAGTTTTTTTTCTCATTATTATTATTATTATTATTATTATTATTATTATTATTATTATTATTATTATTATTAATATTGTTATTATGATTATTATTAATATTGTTATTATTACACTTAGCATTATTGTTATTATTATTTATTATGAAGTATTAGAATTATTATTATTATTATTATTAGTATTATCATTAGTTAATATAATTATTACTACCATTAACATTAATATTACATATTGTTATTAATATTGTTATTAATATTGTTATTGCAATACTATATTAACTATTATTAATATTAAAACAAGTATTAGAACAAGTATTATTATTATTATCAAAATTAAGGTTATTGATATTAGGAATATTATTATCCTTCTAAAAATTGTAAAATCATTGTTATTATAAAATCAATACAAGTTATTATTATTTTCATTAATATTAGTATTAATATCGTTTTTGTAATTATTAGTTGTACTGTTATTATTATTAACATAGGTATCAAATTTTAACAATATCGTTATTATTATTAGTATTATCGATATTAAGAAAGTTATTATTATTGGTAAATCATTATTATCGAAACTATCATTTTGTTACAAATAAATATTTTGTACCTAAAATATACTTAACACATATATTATAATTATACTAATTGATTATATATCTACATAATAATATTATTTATATAAATACTTATATATAACAAACTAATGATATATTTTATATAATATTTTAACCATATATATATAGATATATTAATATAACTAAAAAAATATAGATATTAAACATTTTGAATTTATACACAAATTAAATAAGTATATTAGATAATTTAAAATATAAACTTGTTCGATTACGATTATATATTTTAATATATATACAAATGATATAGGTTCGTGAATCTGAGGCCAACCCTGTATTGTTCAGTTGTTAAATATCGTTATATGTATTTTTACTACAAAATACATTATGGTGAGTTTCATTTACCTTTTTACCCTTTATATTTTTGGGCTGAGAATACATGCGCAATTTTTATAACTGTTTTACGAAATGGACACAAGTAATCGAAATTACATTCTATGGTTGGATTATCGAATCGAATATGCCCCTTTTTATTAAGTCTGGTAATCTAAGAATTAGGGAACAGACACCCTAATTGACGCGAATTCTAAAGATAGATCTATCGGGCCCAACAAGCCCAATCCAAAGTACCGGATGCTTTAGTACTTCGAAATTTATATCATGTCCGAAGGAGGATCCCGGAATGATGGGGATATTCTTATATGCATATTGTGAATGTCGGTTACCAGGTGTTCAATCCATATGAATGATATTTTTGTCTCTATGCATGGGACGTATGTTTATGAGAAATGAAAATATGAAATCTTGTGGTCTATTAAAATGATGAAAACGATTGTTTATGTTAAATGAATGAACTCACCAACCTTTTGGTTGACACTTTAAAGCATGTTTATTCTTAGGTACGAAAGAAATCTTCCGCTGTGCATTTGCTCATCTTAGAGATATTACTTGGAGTCATTCATGACATATTTCAAAAAACGTTGCATTCGAGTCGTTGAGTTCATCAAGAATATTATTAAGTCAATTATAGTAAGATATATTATGAAATGGTATGCCTGTTGTCAATTTTCGATGTAATGAAAGATTGTCTTTTCAAAAACGAATGCAATGTTTGTAAAATGTATCATATAGAGGTCAAGTACCTCGCGATGTAATCAACTGTTGTGAATCGTTTATAATCGATATGGACTTCGTCCGGATGGATTAGGATGGGTCCTTTCATCCCATCCCCACAAAACAGCTGGTGACCACACCAACTGGGTGGTGGACCACCACAACCACCAAATAGGTTAGCATACCAGATCCAAACGCCACACTGCCTTCAGCGACGACTAACAACGGGGTGGTGGACCATACATGTCGTCGACGCATACAACACGTTGATATCTGAAACATGAGAATAAATAGGGGTTATTAGCCTTCCCATCACTACAAACAGTTGGTGGCCACCACAACGTGGGTGGTGGACCACCAACCGTCACTGATAAAGAAGAGGTCTGGTGAGCTTCGGTGCAAAAAATGTGTGCTGATCAGGGTCGATGAGAGATACTCCTAACAATTATATTCAAGTCCCCCACAACAGTAGTGGTGGAGGGTGGCTATGACCATTAGTGCAAACTCCTACCAACATGAAAGGTGGGGCTATAGATCAAACATACTTTATAATGTTGTATCATACAATATTATAAAATATGTTTAATAAGGAAGATAAACGCCCGTGCTGTGCTGCGTGGTGGTTTTGGTTGGTTAATTGAATGTTTAATAAAAGGGTTAACGGTCGGGTAATTAAACGTTTAAAAATTAAAGAATGAGAAAGGAAGGGGAAAAATGAAGGTAAAAAAGGTTATATAAAAAATAACTTCGATGCGATGTAGTTTTGGTCAGTTAACAGTCGATTAACTTAATGTTTAAAAAAGAAAACGGTTAACGGCCGGTTAATTAAACATTTATAAACTAAAACGAAGTTTTTCAAAAAATAATAATCAAATTACCAAAATACCCCCGAAGTTGGGGGTATTTACGGTTTATCCACCGTGAATAGTAAATGGCTCACCATAACTAGTATTAGGTACTAAAGTTGGAGGTATTTACGGTTACCATCCTGAATGGTAATAATCACATTAGTACAGAGTATTAGGTATAATGCATGTATGAAAATTAATTCTTTATCAATCACCACCTTCGGTGTATAATTTATAATATGTGTATAAAACTTCAAAATGATGATGTCATCATTAAGCTAATTACCCTTTACTTTTTATAATAATCTATGTCATAATTATGTATTAATTTAATTAAAAAAATAATATGAAATTTTTTATAAAAGGAAATATTAATCTCTCATAAATTGTAATTTTATTTTTCTAAAAAAATTTAAAAGGCATTTATATTATTAATTATTATTATTATTATTAAAAAATAAATATAAATACTCAACTTTGAGCGAACTTTATATTTGTAAAATCAACGACAAGTTTCTTAGTCGGAATCCGTGGTTCCACGTGGCAATAAACTAAATGACTTTAACATTTACATTCACTTAATACCTAAAACATATCATTAAACACTTTTTTGTTTAAACAAAACCGTATTTTCACGGGTCATTTCCTTAGTTTATTACATTAGTGGAAGGAGAAATAATAAAAATAAGTTCTATTTGGGGAATTTTTTTTGCTAATGTTAACACTAAGTTTTACACTAAATCTAAGTTACACTCACTTTTCATAAGTTGCAAGATTTGGTTTTTAACTATTAAAGCCAAACTATCAATTTGATCAAAATTTTATGATCCAAAATCGACCAGAAAAACTTGCACTTTTTCATTCTTGTACAAAGGTTTAATACCATATTCTTACAAAATATTCGTTTCATAAAAATTTATTATGAAATATTGAAATGACAGACCGCAGCTCATGCCACATATCAAATACAATCACACGTATACAAATTAAACTTACAAGCTCGTGACAGATAATTTACTCACATATCATATTATAAAATGTTACATCACCACGACTAGGAAATTGGTATGCGTTTTTTTTTCTTCTTCTAAACATTATCGAAAGTAACACACGACATGTTAATCATGTGTTTTTATCTTGGTATTTAATTATTGGGGTATTATGGTGACAGTAGATGATAACTGTAACTAATAATAATTGAAAATGTTTAACATGTTAAGAAAATATAATTAGAAAAATATATAAATATATGATCTTTACATTAGTGTGGATGAGAATGAGAACTATTTGCCCATCAAAATCTATTTAATGAGTTATCTAATAGCGGGTTATGCAATTACGGGAGATGAACGCGTGGTGGTTTAGTCTCTTAGGCAATTGCGAACTGCTATTCAAAATAATAAAATAAAAAATTCTATATATATATATATATATATATATATATATATATATATATATATATATATATATATATATATATATATATTATAACAAAAGCAATATGAGCAAATCATATTTAATTTTAACCGTTAGATCCGCGAGCGATGAACACAAATATTTTAAACTCGTGACTAGCCCGCCATTTATTTTTCTTTAACCATTGTGCCAATTTACCTGTCAATGAATACTTTTTTTGTTCGTACCCGTGACCCGCTGATCCCGCTATGCGTTAGCAAATCAACGGGTTTAAGAAATATACTTACTAAACAATATGTACTTGCTAATACTCATGACTCACGGATAAACACACGGGTAAATCTATTAATAATTAAAGATTTATTTATTAAAATATATGCATATGCATATTGATGTGTAATTAAATATATGTATGCGAGTTAGGAGTATAACCAGGATGCTCAAATAGATATTACGGGTTTGTTAGTCTATATAATGATTAGTTATATATTACAAGTTTTTGTATATTGATGTTATGGGTATATTCATGGGTTACTCAAATAAATATTACGGGTTTAACAGTCTATATATTTATAATGATTAGTTATAATATATTTTAGTCATATGCATATGTTAATTTTTAAATTATAATAAATATAATATTAATTTTATTATAGTTAAATGTAATCCCGTGAAATCGTGTGGTATAACCTAGTAAACAATAATAATAATTAATTAATATGATATATATCACAATCTTATAGCGATTACCATCACAATCTTATATTCTTTCTTGTTTCTCTTGTTGAAGACGTTTTCTTTTGGAAAATGTTTTCCGTTTTATATAAATTTTCGTTATTTTGTCAAAAATAAGAGGAAAAAAAAGCTATTAGATTGCTGGGAGTGGAGCTCGTCTCCTACCATGTCGGGTGCTGCGTCGCAAGTCTCCCCACTCCCCCACCCCGTCAGTTTGCTTCGTCCCACCCTTGTCAGTCTCCCATGTGACGAAAACAATGCAACATTCGACCGTTTGATAAATAAAAAATAAAAATGAAAGTAGCCGTTTGGGAGTTTTTTTTTTTTTTTTTTTTAATCTTCTATATATACATCCATTTTACTCAACTCATATTCACACAATCAAATCCAAATTCTCTCATCAAAATCAATATATTTCTTTAAAAAATGAGTAGTTCCGACGAAGAAAGTTTGGTGAACGCGATGAAAAGTATTTTTGCTTATCGAAATAACGTGGTAATTCCTAGAGAGGTCGAGGAACAAAATGAGGCTCAAAGCTCAAGACGAAAACGTCGCTACATTTATCGTGATCGTGTAGAAGCGCACAATCGTTTGATGAAAGATTACTTTGTTCAAGATCCGAAGTATCCCCCTGAATATTTCAAACGGCATTATCAAATGTCACAAAGTCTTCTTGAAAAAAATATTGAAGGTATACTTTCTTACTCTACTCGTCCCGATGCACCAGAGTATTTTACTTATTTTCAACAACGTCCAGATGCACGTGGTGTTCTTGGAGTATCTACTATTTTAAAAGTCACGTCTGCCATTCGTCAATTAGCATACGGCGATTCACCGGATCTATTTGACGAATATTTATAAATTTCAGAGAGAACATCACGTGAGTCTTTGCAAAATTTTACAAGATGTATTATAGATTTGTATGCTAATGTATACATGAGAGAACCAACCTAGGACGATACGTGTCGGTTGTATCATAAACATGAAGAACTTCACGGCTTTCCTGGAATGCTTGAAAGCATTGATTGTATGCATTGGGCTTGGGGAAAATGTCCAAATGCATGGAAAGGGCAATTCACACGAGGCGATCACGGTTACCTGACAATCATGTTGGAAGTCGTTGCATCGTATGACAATTGGATTTGGCATGCATATTTTGGAATGGCAGGTTCGAACAATGACTTGAATGTCCTTAATGCATATTTTGGAATGGCACGTTCGAACATTTGGAATTTTGCAAGGTCGTTGGGGTATTTTAAGACAACCTGCTAGGGCATATAGCGTAAACGCAATCAAAAGAATCATGTATGGTTGCATCATATTGCACAACATGATAATTGAAGACAATGGTTTTAACATCGCTGAAAATAAATCTTACTACTTGGCCTGTCAACAACCTACAAGGATCAACTTGGTACGAAAGGTGTGATGTATATGCCGAGAAGACAAAAGAGCTGCGTGACAAAGACGAACATGAGTATCTTCAACATACTCTTGTTTCGCATCTATGGCATAATCGCGATGACGAAATAGTTAACGAATTGTAACTTTTTAATCGCGATAACGTAATGTTTTGTTTTTTAATTTTTAGGAATCGTATATTTTTTAATTTTTAGGAAATGTAATGTTTTTATTTTTATTTTTAATGAAAGTTGTTTCCATTTATGTTAATTTTTATAATTTTATCAATTTATGTTATATTTAAAATCATTAAAATAATAATAAAAATATAAACTGACATGTCCAACTGACATAGATCACCACTCCCCACTTTTTCTAACTCAGCAAGTCACGTCTGACATGCCAAGTGACATCAGTCACCACTCTCAGTGCTCTTACCATCACATATAAGTGAGTTGAGCAGCCGAGTACAAACCTGTAAAATATCAGATAAACCGAGCTCGACTTGGAAAGAATCGAAGCTCTATAAATTTTAAACAAACCGAACTTAGAATTTAAACAAGGCTCATCCACGTGTTTACACCCATAACAAATAGTAGTAAACAAACTACGGATCTTCTGGTTGATTTAAGGCCATATATAATCATGGCCTCATGGGACTTGATCATTAATAATTTGCCTATTTGGATGTTTGACCAAGCAATATGTCTATTTTTTAACTATAGATAATATAATATTTAAGTGAATAAAATCAATCCTACTTCCTACGTAAGATATTATCATATGCACATATCACATGGTTTTCATGTATTAAATTATCATTTTACAAATGTATTCTTTATATCATCAACTAACATATTTTCTTGCTATTATATATTCTAGTGTTCATTTATTCTCATTTTTCAATATGAAAATGCATTATACAAGCATCATCTAATTATCATAATTCATAATGAATCAAATCAGTTTGTACTTTTCTAATTGATTTTTTTTAAGTGTTTGAAATTGGTTTCCAGAAAGAGTTACTGGTTTGCTGCACCTCGTAAGAGATTTTTCGGGCTTACTATGTTATGAGGAGTATGTATGTAGAACATATATGTATTCAATATTCCAATGCATTACAATCAGACAAGAAACCTTATAAAGACTGGCATACATAAGATCATCAATATGGCTTTGGATTCTGTTTGATGCCTTGATTAAGTTGAGACCTGGGTTTCGCGTATTCTACGAATATAACTCTACCATCAAGAAACTGTAAAAGCAAAACAAGCGGTAAAGAAGTTAAGAAATGCACAAAAATCTCGCAATGCTATAGTAACTGAAGAAGAGTTCTACATGAGGTAGTAAAATGGGTGGGTCGGGAGGGCTATGTAACGAGTCATGAAATTTACTAAAATAATGGTTTTTAATAAAATGATTTAAAAGGTTTACAGCATTAAAACTTAGACCAGCTTCCAACCCTTTTTCATCGAGTAAAAATCTTTACAAAAGACTTCTCATAGTTCACCCAGTGTAAAATTATTATAGTTGAAGTTAAAATGAAGTCTCAACATTAAATAAAAAGAAATTGAAACTGTAAATACAAGCATATAAATTAATAAACCCAATCCTAAAACTTACATACCCCAAATTTATTTAATTTGTAGCCTATTCCAAGCAACTACTCACAAGAATCGAATCTAAGCAGTCTAGAAATGAGTATTTATTAATGATTAATATGTACTATGTAGTGAAGATGTTTGATATATATATACTCCAACTTGAAAAGCATTTTATAGTTACATTTGGGTTATATAAATAGAAGTCTAACTTATACAGAGTAACGAACCTTTCCATGCATACCCTCAATGGCCTTATCAGATTCTTCTTTTGTTGCATAACGCAGGAAAGCAAATCCTCTCGGTCTGTTGGCAATCTTATCCATCACCAGATTTACTAAAAGTTTATAGGTTATAACATCAGCTATAAATATACTTATAGTTAGGGACTACAAACAAAGTATTAGAGGTGGCAAACTGGACAGGTCCGATGGGGCAGAAAGGTTGAGTAGGAAGTGCAAACGGGTCAGCTAGCTCATTTTCTTGTATGGGTCAGTTTGGGTTAACACATGAACACTTTTCCTTTTTATTTCTATGAATAAACAACTACTTAATTATGATACAAAACAACTCTAACATAACAATAATCTAAATCTTATGATAATTATATTTTGGAGGTAGTAAACTTTAACTATGGACGACTTTTAACCTATTTAGCAATATTATTTGAGTCCACCAAAAAAAAGTTATCTACTCACTCGTAAGTAAATCTACAAAAATTGCCACCTATACAATATAATGTATTTGCAAATCGAGATCCAATATTCCAATTGGGATCATATATACCTTCAATAAGCTGGCCAAATGACAGGAAAGCATTTCGTAAGCTCTCCACCGATGTTCGAAATGAGAGTCCTGCCATTTGAATCTCAATTAATCAATTCAGTTATTGATAACTATTTACAAATATGTAAACTAGTATTCAGCTTAAAACACACTGCATACTCACAATAACTAATTATAATTAGTTATTGAAAACTAATTATAAACATTTTCTTCCACGTGCGTCAAAACAAGTTCTCAACAGCTTCTAACCCTACCGCTTTAAAGGAAAAAAATAAAATAATAATTTCATGTTTCAAGTTACCGATTCAATGACTTTTCAAATCAAATGCTGTTTAAACATTTAATTGACTTATACTTTAAAAATTCAATTAACCATTTGCATCCTGCAAATTATCACAAATTTTTTCATCACTGAAAGACATATTGAAATAGTGTTGCATACTATAATGAAGTTGACACATCAACTTATATAAAACAATTGAACAAATAACTAAATAACCTTAAATATACACAATTAACATATTAACATAAAGAGATATATAATAATTAAGTGACGAAAAGTGAAATTACCACTGACATAGAGTTTCGTAGAGGATGTGAAATTAACATTAGTAGTTGTATTTTGTGATTGTGAAGGAGAGATGCAGGCTACAACTTGAAAACAATTTTGTCGTTTTGATGATTTAATTGAAAGCTTTGAAGATAGTGTACGGTACAGAGGAATTGGGGGTGTAGACCGTAAGATAAATGAAGAAGAAGATAAGGAACGATTGGTATCACTGTTGACCAGTAATAGTGACGTGGATGATGATGAACAAACTCTAGGGTTACACGTACCAACCATTGTTGCCGCCATTAATAATTTGTTACCGGAGTTGAGCTGATTTTCCGGAAGATGGAGGGTACTAGTGTTCAAAGGTTTAGGGTAATTCTGGAAGGGTTGAATATGTAAAATATAAGAGTTTTGGACTTTTGGTTACTTTACTTATTTCTACTTACAGTAGTAAATTAGTAAAAAATAACTTAAAACAAAACTTCTTTTTTTAGTTGATGTTTCTATTCTTTAGTTTATTATAAAATGAAGTTGTCAGACGCGAGACGAGATCGAGACGATCGAGACTTAAATAGCCGAGACGGTCGAAACATGGTTAAGTAGGGTGTTGACCAACATTGGCTTTTAAATATATAAATACAAAAATATATATTTATATACATAATTTATCGCCAAACACTTTTGTTGACTAATTTGTACTTATAATCGCTATTACTGTTAATTTATTACAAGGAAATCAAACTAAAGTACGACTTTTTTGACTGATTTAACCAACTTTACACAAATTTTAACTGATAGTCACCAATTTGTACTTTTGTACTTTTGACCGAACGTTGAGACGGATAAGAGACGTGCTAGTCACCAAATCGACGTAATGGCCGACGCAACGGCGCTACACGGGGTCATTTGCAACCATGCATATAAGTAGAAAATTTGTTGAAAGCTATAAACTATAAGTGAGTATGAAAAATAGAATAAATGATTTACTTTCCTATCGACAACTCTATAGGACTATCATTTTCGACAACTCTATAGACTATCATTAACATGGATAAACATGTTGTACAGTTCAATTTGAAGTCAACAAATAACCATCATGTATAAGTGTATAACACTTTATGTACGATAATGATAGTGATAACTATAATCGATAAATGATTTACTATTTTAACAAAAAAACTTGCTAGAAAATCATATATGTTTTATGTAGTTCATTCCCTGAATTTTACATATATATTTTTTTCCAAATAACCTGAAACTCCGAATATTTGTTGATTAAGTTTAACATTAGACGTTTACTAGGTTTGCATTTGATATCAACTCCAAACCCTAACTCGTGAACTCAAACCGGAAACAGATTTCAGTTCCAACCCAAATCGAAAGGCCACTTTGACACTGTACCAAGTTACTTATTGACAGCAGCAAGTATATGTTGGTTTGGGATGCTACAATACCATATACCATATACAAATACAAGAGCAATAGATACAGTTTAGTCAAATAGCTCAAACAGATTAATCTTAAAGGCAACAAGAGTAAGAAGATGGTAAACTAAGATAACAGAGGGGCCCACTGTTGGATACCCTTACCAAATATGGAGTGCTGGTTCAATTCTGGTCTGCGCCAACTGTTGGGTATTACCAACTGGGCAGTAGCTTGGTTGGTACCCACCTCCTTTGATCCCCGGGCCCACTGTTGGATACCCTTACCAAATATGGGGTGCAGGTTCAATTCTGGTCTGCGCCAACTGTTGGGTATTGGGGGGAGGAGTTTCACCCGGCATACTTAGTCCTTGTGGGGTGGGCGGTATGGGTTGCCAAAGGCAACACAGGGCTAAGGTGTCCCTGCCAATCTACACTTTTTCTTTTTTTTTACCAAAAATAAGATTACAGAGAAACCCCAAGTTCTCGACTTTGCAAATGTTAGTGTGTTTTAGAGCCGTATTTGCTTGCACATAGGCAATTTGGCATAAAAGAATGTGAACTGAAAGCTCAAAGTTGTGACTTTCTTATCCGTTTACATACTAGGCGAGCAAAAGGTGAATCTCTCTCTTTAACCATGTTTACGCTAATCCGGAATTTGAGAAACTCTCATTTGGACTTCATGATTCCTGAAGACGAGATAATACAACGAGTCAAATAATTAGTTATGTGGCATGACTTACTCATAACTTGAATGCAATTGAGTTAAACCTAGAGGTAGCAAATTCAACCAATGGGTAAAAAAAT
Source organism: Rutidosis leptorrhynchoides (assembly GCF_046630445.1). NCBI lineage: Eukaryota > Viridiplantae > Streptophyta > Magnoliopsida > Asterales > Asteraceae > Rutidosis > Rutidosis leptorrhynchoides. The sequence goes on along the minus strand of NC_092338.1, from coordinate 427,456,502 downwards.
TAATAAACAAGTAAATAAAAGCTAAAACCAGGTGACAACTCAAATGGGTCAATATGTTCCCAAAGAGTACTAAATTGCATACAACTTCCTAAAATGCTTCATTCAAAAGAGTAAGAACTTATTGTAACAATATATTATTTGTTGATTATGTATAGAACATTAAGAAAGTATAACAAGATAAACATCGAGATAACTCATCAACCTTGAGGTTGTAAGTTCGAGTCCCGTGTTGAACTGTTTGTAATTGGGTGTGTGTGTGTTTAGCGATCTAAAAAGAAGATACACCGCAAGGAAAATGCTTTTAGCTTTAATGGAAGTCGTCATCTAAAGGTCTTTTGTGACGTACTGTCGTCGTAAAAGTCGCTTGCCCAAAACATTTTGTGAAGACATTAGTCACTTTTCGTGAAGAGAGTTACAGGCCCCACTTTCGCTTTTGTAAGTTTTTTTTTTTTAAACAACACTTGCTGTAGTTAAAGTAATACGGGGTAAATTTATTTTTTAGGAGGTAGCTTTAGCAACAACAATGTTGTCACAGGTGTTTATTGAATAAATTTACATTCCTTTTAAGTTGTATAATACAGTATTTATTTTTTATTAAACCCTTTAGCAATAATATAGCCGTCGTTAAGGTTGACCATGAAAATTCTTTCCTTGGTGGTGAAAAAGAAAGACATAATGCTATATTGCTACAGGTTGACTGCGAAAAGTTTCGCCTTCGGTGGGAAATAATAAAATGGAAAAGAATTCAAGAGTTCAATAGCACTTTTGGTCGTTGCAGAAAGTCTGACCAAAGTCAAAGTCAAAAAAACAACTTTCGTTTGTTGCGTAGTGGACCTTCCGCGACGACAAATATCGTCATTAAAAGTGCCATTCGTATTTTGTCATTAGTGATGATGTTATCAAGGTTGACGAAACTAAACAAGATATACAAAGCATATTACCTCTAATACAGCTTTACTTTCATGGTCGAATGTTTTACAAAGAATCTCATAGCTCTTCTCTTCTCCAATGACTCCCATCTGAAAGATAACCGTATAAATGTCAAGCAAGCAAAAGGTTACTACTAAATGACATGTTTGCAATTTAGGAAAAAAAAATTCATACCTGCTGATAAACTTTTGAAGGAGAAATAGCGGATATATTGTACCTGCACAACAAAATTTCAGAAATAAACGTACCAGCAAGATCACATAGTCAGAACATTCTATATTTTTTGTTAGAGTAATGAGCACTAAAATTAATAAAAGGAAGCAATTATCAAGTTAGCGTTGAATAAAGTCAAAAACAAGATGTTTTATGAGACGGTTAATTTTACCTAAGAGCTTACTGTTTACTAATTATACAACTTTGAGAATAATATAATGCTATTACTCTATTAGACAAGATGCACAATATAACTGATAGTACTGCATACTTGCGTACATATAATCATAATCATCTTATATTAAATAACATATAGAGTTGTATACATGTTTGTATTCACATCTGATGGAAGTGGACAATGTAGAGGCATGATCACTTCCGACAACTTTACACCCCTAATGTCAGATATTATGCTGGTACCCAACATAGTTGAGTTTAAGAATAAATTAAATATTAGCATGAAAAATAAGATTAACTATTATGCTGAAATATCATCTTAAATCAGATTCATTGGTAACTAATATATTAGAATATAATAATAGGTGAGGTTCAATACAGAACTAAAAAGCTACAAAACCAACTAATGTGCATAGAAATACACTTGTGCACAATGATGCACATTAAAAAAATATTGTATTTGTGTACAAAAATACACTTGTGCACAACGGTGCACATTAAAAAAGTTCTGTATTCAACCTTTGGCTATAATAATAATAACAAAAGAAGGGAGAAAATAAAGTTGTATGTAATCTCAAAACTCATAAGTTACCTTAACTTATTCAAGTAGAAATTGACTGCTGAAGTGTTCTGCTTCTGTACAGTAAGCACCACAGCACCCATGCAGTTCTAGGAGAAGTCGAAAACAAACAAAATGAAATATTAAATACACAGTCAACATATCAATAGATAATTATGTAATTTCCATTAAGCACTTGGAATGTAACATAATTAAAGGCAAGAACTTCTCAGGTTTAAGGCAGCTAGTTTAGGTCTAGTGTTAAATATAAATTGATAAAGAGGTGGCAATTTCATCCCATTTACTTATGAATGGGTCAATTCGGATTATGTTTGAGCTCTAACATATCAAATAGGGAAACAGATAGAAAAAAGTAAACCAGTCAAAAGTCATCCAATGCGTAGTTGAAATGAATAAGCATCCTAATAAATCTTATTAGAAAATAAATAATTCATAATAAAATGATAAAAAGTATGCGACCACATAAACAATTTTTTTTATTGTTGGACTAGTAGTGTTTCAAGTCGTCACAACCTAACATGTAATAATATTCACCTAATTTGACCCCACTATTCAACCCACCCAATTCGCCATATGAACTACTTATATCAACCAGAATCTAGAGTTTCTATTATAAACTAACAATAATAATAACATAAAATAAACTTCAATGAAAACTAATTACCTTGCATGCAATTAGCTCAACCAGTTCCATTAGGAACTTTCCAAGTCCCTTTCCCTGATAAGCAGATTCAAGCTGCAATTCATACAAGTAAAGTACGGGTATATCCTCTTCGATGGTGAATCTATAATGTACAAATCCAATTACGGACGCCTCAGTATCTGGCGTAATTGGAACCTCGTATACGAAAATATATAGCGCTTCATGAGATGACATTTCCCGACGCTTCAATTTTTCCTTTTCTGGCCACTCTGCTCCAAATGGGCCCTCCATATTAACCTGCACTAAAGAGAAGATGTAATAACGTTATGGGTTATATTTGTTTGACTTAAAACCAGATGGGATCAGGTCCGTTAAACGATAGTGTTACAATACTACCTTAAGGAGCTTTTGGATGTACTGCTTCAAACTAGATGATAGTTTATCCCCACGTCCTGGTTTGAGGAATAAAGATAGGCCTATTAAATAAGGGGCATTAGTAGGAATAACAAACAACAAAAACAATCATTAACATTCTTATTGTTGTTTCGACTATGCTCAGCACCAAACAAGGTACCTGATAGGTCACAACTTCAGCTTTTATTGCCAAACATATCTAAAGAGATGTTTTAGGCTAGATTTTCAAAATCGTAAATAGCACAAAAAGCTACATTTTCTAATCGCTTTACTAATTTAGTGTATTTTAAGTTTTTGTATGTTAAAGAAGGATCATCTGAGCGTTTAAAGCTTCGAAAGATAAGCAGATCCATCTTTGTGGAAAATAAAAACCTTGGATACCTTTGTTTGATAAAAGTTGGTACTTTTTGTGCAGTTTACCTTGTTTAAGATAATTATTTCGACTTTACATTTAAATATAACCTAAAAATTATGCATTTGAAGCTGCAAACAGTGAAGTAATTTCACTTTTGTTTCTAAAATAGCTAAATTATCAGCTGCTAATCAGGTCACATCCAAACACCCCTAACCCTAAATTCATTTGGCATACAATGAGTTGAACATATCTGTAAGTAAATTTAAACAAAAAAGAGAGATAATGATGACGCCATGACGGAGACTGACCATTTTTGTTGTAAATTTGGAATTGAGGAAACTGTGAAAGATTATCGTTATCTGAAGAATAAGCTGATTTGATGAGCTCTTCAATCCGCTTCTTCCTCTGCATTAACTGTTTGTATACATGCATTAAATTAGGTTAAATATATAGATAATAATATGTAACGGTGAAATTTGTAGGGTTTCGGTTGCAGAATTCTTTTGATATGATTATGAAAGTATACCTGGCTTCTTGTTCGCTTGTTTGATCTGCTATCCGCCATTTTTTTGGTTTTCCCAGGAGACCCGAAACCCCATTTGCCATTTCAAAGGGTTTTCCCCTCTATATTTAACTAGTTTTTTGAGCCAGTCCGTTGAATGGAAATCGTAAATAATAGTTTTTTAAAATCGTTAGTAGTGATGATAATTACAAATGTTATCAATCAAATATAGATTATAATTAGAAACATGAAAGCGTAAATAAAATAAAATTTTTACATAATAATTATCTATGGAAGAGCCTTTACTTTGTTTGGTATTTTAATATTAAATAAAAAATAGTTATTAAATCTTATCTTAAATATAATAAGCAAACGGATTTTAAGGTTTCAATTTCAAAATTGAAATTCAATTAACCAATTAAAATTTAATATTTCCTAATTAGGTATATTATTATTATTATTATTTAAGTAGTTTCAAATATAAAATTATTAAGTCATTAGATATATAGAATAAAAATAATGATAATGATAGCTTTTGAGCCCTGTAATCATAAGATTATATGCATGGATGGATATTATATTAATAATCTAGTAGAAAAATGCTAAATTATATATCTATATACTCCGTAACAATTTTTATCAAATATATTATGTGATACTCCTTATATATTAATCTCTAATTCACCATCACAATTTGATTTGTTTCACAAACTAAATTCTTAAAATTTTGTTCCTAGAAAACTTATAATATTCTTTGCTTTAAAAAAAACTTATATATAATTTTGTACTATATATTTAATTATTAATAAATAAATATATGGATAAGTTTTGATTGATTTACAATATCCTTAAATATAGTAAATTAAATATTAAACTTATACATTTAAAAAAATAAGTACTTATATATAGTAGATAATAAAAAATACGTAGTAGTAAAAACAATAGTTGTAATATTGTTTGTGGACTTGTTTTGTAGTATACTCGGTGCAAGACATTAAGTTGTTACTTCTCATACTTTATTGATCCTTATCAAATAAAACATGTCGAACCGTATTGTTAGCTCAACCGACGATCTTCTAACCCTTTCTTTGCTATAAATTAGTATAAATTACTTATCTTAAATATATTCTATAAGATAATTACTATAAATTATAAGTTAGCCATAAGTCGCCACATAAGCAAATTTAACCAGAATTAATAACAGACTGACACGTAGGATTATTGGCACGCGCTTTATAATAATGTATGTATAGAAGATTTTAAATTTTGAATGTTAAAATTTAATTTCTAGTTTTCTACGTAGTAATTATTTAATAAAATAAAATCCATCCATTAAAATATTAAAAGCTTTCTAAAAACTATTTATAAATTACTTTAGAATGCTCTTTATTTGATTATTTTTACGTAAAAGGTATTATTTTTAGTTATTATTTACGAAAAGAATATTAGTTATAATTATTTTTTACAGAAAAAAATAATATTATTTTTATCGGTCAAAATAAAAATACATATAATATTTGAACATTTTATAAATTATAATTTTTGAAACAAAATTTAACAAAATGTAAATCATAACTTTCTACAAACCCTTTGAGTTCAAATCTTCAAATAAATAAACCTGTGAGAAAAACAGTACAAAAATTTAGGTCAAAAACAACAGACATTATCCTTTATTCTTTTTCTCCATAAATTTTCTTGTAAGTTTAAAATCACATGTAACTTTATTCATTGCGAGTTTTAACGCCACCTGACTTTAACTTTATAAGCCAAAAGCATTTATAAAGAGAGAAAAACAAAAATTTAGAAGAATAGAAAGTTGAATCGGCCCTTAATTACTCCCAACTTCCGTTATGAAGATCAGAAAACGCCCCAAGGTGCATCGTGCCTATGGCCCCATGGGGGAAGAAGTGGATGGCGAATGCATTATGGACATGCCCATAGACACAGGTCTTGGTGTATTACGATCTTATATCTTATATACGTATAAATTATTGATATAACAATAGTTTTTTTATTCAAAAATAACGATACCTATAACACGAAGCCTTCATCAAAAATAAAAGGCACCAACAAAATGGAAACTAGAAGGCTCGAAACTATAAAACTACGTTAACATCTAGCTAAACTTTCTAAATAGTTAATTATGCATCTTAAAATGTGATTTATGAAGTATCATCTCCTTTACATAATGCGGTGTGACTCACTTTTAAGTCCTCATCATCTAAACTACTACGTAGTATATTCATACACCAGTGCTCAACCAAAAAATAAGAACCAAGTCATAACCTGCAATCTGCCAGCCTTTGGTCACTTAAAGAAAGGTTAGTGTGTAGTGACCCGAACTTTTCCATGTTTATATATATTAATTGAGATTGATGTTTACATGATTAAATGTTTCCAACATGTTAAGCAATCAAACTTGTTAAGACTTGATTAATTGAAATAGGTTTCATATAGACAATTGACCACCCAAGTTGACCGGTGATTCACGAACGTTAAAACTTGTAAAAAAAACTATATGATGACATATATATGGTTATATATATAGTTAACATGATATTATGATAAGTAAACATATCATTAATTATATTAACAATGAACTACATATGTAAAAACAAGACTACTAACTTAATGATTTTGAAACGAGACATATATGTAACGTTTATCGTTGTAACGACATTTAATGTATATATATCATATTAAGAGATATTCGTACATCATAATATCATGATAATATAATAATTTAAAATCTCTTTTGATATTATAAACATTGGGTTAACAACGTTTAACAAGATCGTTAACCTAAAGGTTTCAAAACAACACTTACATGTAACGACTAACGATGACTTAACGACTCAGTTAAAATGTATATACATGTAGTGTTTTAATATGTATTTATACACTTTTGAAAGACTTCAATACACTTATCAAAATACTTCTACTTAACAAAAATGCTTACAATTACATTCTCATTCAGTTTCATCAACAATTCTACTCGTATGCACCCGTATTCGTACTCGTACAATACACAGCTTTTAGATGTATGTACTATTGGTATATACACTCCAATGATCAGCTCTTAGCAGCCCATGTGAGTCACCTAACACATGTGGGAACCATCATTTGGCAACTAGCATGAAATATCTCATAAGATTACAAAAATATGAGTAATCATTCATGACTTATTTACATGAAAACAAAATTACATATCCTTTATATCTAATCCATACACCAACGACCAAAAACACCTACAAACACTTTCATTCTTCAATTTTCTTCATCTAATTGAACTCTCTCAAGTTCTATCTTCAAGTTCTAAGTGTTCTTCATAAATTCCAAAAGTTCTAGTTTCATAAAATCAAGAATACTTTCAAGTTTGCTAGCTCACTTCCAATCTTGTAAGGTGATCATCCAACCTCAAGAAATCTTTGTTTCTTACAGTAGGTTATCATTCTAATACAAGGTAATAATCATATTCAAACTTTGGTTCAATTTCTATAACTATAACAATCTTATTTCAAGTGATGATCTTACTTGAACTTGTTTTCGTGTCATGATTTTGCTTCAAGAACTTTGAGCCATCCAAGGATCCATTGAAGCTAGATCCATTTTTCTCTTTTCCAGTAGGTTCATCCAAGGAACTTAAGGTAGTAATGATGTTCATAACATCATTCGATTCATACATATAAAGCTATCTTATTCGAAGGTTTACACTTGTAATCACTAGAACATAGTTTAGTTAATTCTAAACTTGTTCGCAAACAAAAGTTAATCCTTCTAACTTGACTTTTAAAATCAACTAAACACATGTTCTATATCTATATGATATGCTAACTTAATGATTTAAAACCTGGAAACACGAAAAACACCGTAAAACCGGATTTACGCCGTCGTAGTAACACCGCGGGCTGTTTTGGGTTAGTTAATTAAAAACTATGATAAACTTTGATTTAAAAGTTGTTATTCTGAGAAAATGATTTTTATTATGAACATGAAACTATATCCAAAAATTATGGTTAAACTCAAAGTGGAAGTATGTTTTCTAAAATGGTCATCTAGACGTCGTTCTTTCGACTGAAATGACTACCTTTACAAAAACGACTTGTAACTTATTTTTCCGACTAGAAACCTATACTTTTTTTTTTAGATTCATAAAATAGAGTTCAATATGAAACCATAGCAATTTGATTCACTCAAAACGGATTTAAAATGAAGAAGTTATGGGTAAAACAAGATTGGATAATTTTTCTCATTTTAGCTACGTGAAAATTGGTAACAAATCTATTCCAACCATAACTTAATCAACTTGTATTATATATTATGTAATCTTGAGATACCATAGACACGTATACAATGTTTCGACCTATCATGTCGACACATCTATATATATTTCGGAACAACCATAGACACTCTATATGTGAATGTTGGAGTTAGCTATACAGGGTTGAGGTTGATTCCAAAATATATATAGTTTGAGTTGTGATCAATACTGAGATACGTATACACTGGGTCGTGGATTGATTCAAGATAATATTTATCGATTTATTTCTGTACATCTAACTGTGGACAACTAGTTGTAGGTTACTAACGAGGACAGCTGACTTAATAAACTTAAAACATCAAAATATATTAAAAGTGTTGTAAATATATTTTGAACATACTTTGATATATATGTATATATTGTTATAGGTTCGTGAATCAACCAGTGGCCAAGTCTTACTTCCCGACGAAGTAAAAATCTGTGAAAGTGAGTTATAGTCCCACTTTTAAAATCTAATATTTTTGGGATGAGAATACATGCAGGTTTTATAAATGATTTACAAAATAGACACAAGTACGTGAAACTACATTCTATGGTTGAATTATCAAAATCGAATGTGCCCCTTTTTATTAAGTCTGGTAATCTAAGAATTAGGGAACAGACACCCTAATTGACGCGAATCCTAAAGATAGATCTATTGGGCCTAACAAACCCCATCCAAAGTACCGGATGCTTTAGTACTTCGAAATTTATATCATATCCGAAGGGTGTCCCGGAATGATGGGGATATTCTTATATATGCATCTTGTTATTGTCGGTTACCAGGTGTTCACCATATGAATGATTTTTATCTCTATGTATGGGATGTGTATTGAAATATGAAATCTTGTGGTCTATTGTTACGATTTGATATATATAGGTTAAACCTATAACTCACCAACATTTTTGTTGACGTTTTAAGCATGTTTATTCTCAGGTGATTATTAAGAGCTTCCGCTGTCGCATACTTAAATAAGGACAAGATTTGGAGTCCATGCTTGTATGATATTGTGTAAAAACTGCATTCAAGAAACTTATTTTGTTGTAACATATTTGTATTGTAAACCATTATGTAATGGTCGTGTGTAAACAGGATATTTTAGATTATCATTATTTGATAATCTACGTAAAGCTTTTTAAACCTTTATTGATGAAATAAAGGTTATGGTTTGTTTAAAAATGAATGCAGTCTTTGAAAAACGTCTCATATAGAGGTCAAAACCTCGCAACGAAATCAATTAATATGGAACGTTTTTAATCAATAAGAACGGGACATTTCAGTTGGTATCCGAGCGTTGGTCTTAGAGAACCAGAAAATTTGCATTAGTGTGTCTTATTGAGTTTGTTAGGATGCATTAGTGAGTCTGGACTTCGACCGTCTTTTCTTTAAAAGTGATTGCTTAACATTTTTGTTGGAAACTATATATTTTTAACATATGAATATTATGTGATATATTAATCTCTTAACGTGTTTGATATTATGTGATAGATGTCTACCTCTAGAACAAGTCCCATTGACTCACCTAATAATAATGAAGAGTCAAATGTAAATTGGAATGATTTGTGGACTGATTCACAAGTTCCCGAAGAGGAACCGGAAGAAGAGTCGGAACCGGAAGAAGAATCGGAACCGGAAGAAGAATCGGAACCGGATGAAGAAATAGAACCGGTGGGGGAAATAATAAAACGGTTAAGTAAAAGAAAATCCTCAACCAACCGACCAAAGTTAATTATGGTCAATGGTGTTTCCGCCAAGGAAGCAAAATATTGGGAGGATTACCAATTCTCCGATGAATCGGATTTCGACGAGAATTCCGATGATGTTATAGAAATTACCCCAACTGAATTTAAAAAGGCAAAAGAAAATAATAAGGGAAAGGGCATAAAAATAGAGAAATCTAATTCCAACCCCGATGAACTTTATATGTATCGTCAACCCCCGAAGTCCTTAAGTTGTAACAATGACCCGGGAACCTCTAAACCACCAGGTTTTTCTAAACCAATGTGGACAACGACGGCTCGTATTAGGGGAACATCATATATCCCTAGAAACTTGGCAAAACGAACCAAAACCGAAGAAGAAGAAACGAGCGAGTCGGAATAAGATAGTTGTATTCGTGTGGTGTAATATATGGAATATAGTGTTCTTATGCTTTATGATATATGTAAAAATTGCTTGTATTAATAAGTATTTTTTTATGAATCTAACTCTTGTCTATTTTACAGTTTAAAAACACAAAATGGATAGACAACCCAATATTTTAAGAGACCTACCCGGAGACATGATTGATGAAATCTTGTCTAGAGTCGGCCAGAATTCTTCGGCACAACTATTTAAGGCGAGATCAGTTTGTAAGACATTCGAAGAACGTTCCAAGAATGTCTTGGTTTATAAGAGACTTTCGTTTGAAAGATGGGGGATATCACATTGGGAAACCCATAAGTTACGATGTGTTTACTTTGACGCATATATTGCGGGGAACCCAAATGCTATTTTACGCAACGGGTTAAGAAATTATTTTGACTCAATATATCCGAATATTGGACTTCGTGATTTAGAAAAAGCGGCTAACATGCAACATAAAGAAGCATGTTATGCTTACGGATTAGTAATGTTCGCTTCTCACCAAAGTGAGAACAAGAACATCGGGCTACAACTATTAAACAAAACGTTTCCACAAGTGACGGAGTCGGTAATTGGGGTAAGAAATGAGGTTTTTAGATTATTACGGGACTGTTGGACATTACGTAACCCTCGTCCCTTTGATGACGTTACAACACGCTGTCTTATCAACGGCCATAACGGTTATGTTGCACAAGACCAAGGATGGGAAGTAGTCCTAGTAAAACCAGAATGCATGACTTGTTTCTGGACGTATGAATTACGTGTCTTTATTGCCTTTGCTGAACGACTTGTGTACTAGCTAGAATTGTCTTCACAACTATCTTGTATCAAAGTTATTGTGTGCTATATTTCATGCTTTATGTAAAATAAGCGGTATTGTAAGTTTGTAAAATATTGTATAAAAGTTTGAACGCGAAATATTATTATAATCAGTTTTTCATATAGAATTGTAGTAGTTGAATTGTATATTAGCTACTAAGTATGAACTTAACGGGTAGGTACTACCCGAATTTAAACTTATAAAACGCTAATATGAAGAAAAAGCTTTTATAAATGAGTTCATATTATGCTACGAAATACTATAAACTACTCTTAATATTCTGTATGATTAACTTGTTCCATTTAACTATTTTGAAGGAAATGGCACCGACTACTCGACACACCGTGAATATGAATGAAGAGGAATTCCGTACTTTTCTAGCTTCAAACATAGCCGCAGTACAGGCTGCGCTACATACCAACAATAACCTTGGATCTAGCAGTACAGGAAATCGTGTAGGATGCACCTACAAAGAATTCACTGCCTGCAAACCTTTGGAATTTGATGGAACCGAAGGACCGATCGGATTGAAACGGTGGACCGAGAAGGTTGAATCGGTGTTTGCCATAAGTAAGTGTACTGAAGAGGACAAAGTGAAGTACGCTACGCATACCTTCACAGGTTCTGCGTTAACATGGTGGAATACCTATCTAGAGCAAGTGGGACAAGATGATGCGTACGCACTACCGTGGTCAGCATTCAAGCACTTGATGAACGAGAAGTACCGTCCCAGAACCGAGGTCAATAAGCTCAAGACAGAACTTAGAGGGTTACGAACCCAAGGATTTGATATTACCACGTACGAAAGACGATTCACAGAATTGTGCCTATTGTGTTCGGGAGCATTCGAAGATGAGGAAGAGAAGATCGACGCGTTTGTGAAAGGATTACCGGAAAGAATCCAAGAAGATATAAGTTCACACGAGCCCGCCTCCATACAACAGGCATGTAGAATGGCTCACAAACTAGTGAACCAGATTGAAGAAAGAATTAAAGAACAGACTGCTGAAGAGGCCAATGTGAAGCAAGTCAAAAGAAAGTGGGAGGAAAACGGTGATAAGAATCACCAATACAACAACAACAGCAATTACAACAATAATCGCAACAATTATCCCAACAATCGCAACATCAATCGCAACTACAACAAACGGCCCAACAACAACAACAACAACAACAACAGCAACTACAACAATCATCCCAACAACAATAATAACCGCAACAACAACAACAATCAGAAGCAACTATGCCAAAGGTGTGAAAAGAATCACTCGGGGTTCTGCACCAAATTTTGCAACAAGTGTAAAAGAAATGGTCATAGCGCGGCGAAGTGTGAGGTCTACGGACCAGGGGTTAATAGAACGAAAGGAACAAATGGTGTCGGAACGAGTAATGGCGGAGCAAATAGTGTCGGAGCAAGTTATGCCAATGTAGTTTGTTATAAATGTGGAAAACCAGGCCACATTATTAGAAATTGCCCGAACCAGGAGAACACGAATGGACAAGGCCGTGGAAGAGTTTTCAATATTAATGCGGTAGAGGCACAGGAAGACCCGGAGCTTGTTACGGGTACGTTTCTTATTGACAATAAATCTGCTTACGTTTTATTTGATTCGGGTGCGGATAGAAGCTATATGAGTAGAGATTTTTGTGCTAAATTAAGTTGTCCATTGACGCCTTTGGATAGTAAATTTTTACTCGAATTAGCAAATGGTAAATTAATTTCAGCAGATAATATATGTCGGAATCGAGAAATTAAACTGGTTAGCGAAACATTTAAGATTGATTTGATACCAGTAGAGTTAGGGAGTTTTGATGTGATAATCGGTATGGACTGGTTGAAAGAAGTGAAAGCGGAGATCGTTTGTTACAAAAATGCAATTCGCATTATACGAGAAAAAGGAAAACCCTTAATGGTGTACGGAGAAAAGGGCAACACGAAGCTACATCTTATTAGTAATTTGAAGGCACAAAAACTAATAAGAAAAGGTTGCTATGCTGTTCTAGCACACGTCGAGAAAGTACAAACTGAAGAAAAGAGCATCAATGATGTTCCCATTGCAAAAGAATTTCCCGATGTATTTCCGAAAGAATTACCGGGATTACCCCCACATCGATCCGTTGAATTTCAAATAGATCTTGCACCAGGAGCTGCACCAATAGCTCGTGCTCCTTACAGACTCGCACCCAGCGAGATGAAAGAACTGCAAAGCCAATTACAAGAACTTTTAGAGCGTGGTTTCATTCGACCAAGCACATCACCGTGGGGAGCTCCTGTTTTGTTTGTCAAGAAGAAAGATGGTACATTCAGGTTGTGTATCGACTACCGAGAGTTGAACAAACTTACCATCAAGAACCGCTACCCACTACCAAGAATCGACGACTTATTTGATCAACTACAAGGCTCGTCTGTTTATTCAAAGATTGACTTACGTTCCGGGTATCATCAAATGCGGGTGAAAGAAGATGATATTCCAAAGACTGCTTTCAGAACACGTTACGGTCATTACGAGTTTATGGTCATGCCGTTTGGTTTAACTAATGCACCAGCTGTGTTCATGGACCTTATGAACCGAGTGTGTGGACCATACCTTGACAAGTTTGTCATTGTTTTCATTGATGACATACTTATTTACTCAAAGAATGACCAAGAACACGGTGAACATTTGAGAAAGGTGTTAGAAGTATTGAGGAAGGAAGAATTGTACGCTAAGTTTTCAAAGTGTGCATTTTGGTTGGAAGAAGTTCAATTCCCCGGTCACATAGTGAACAAAGAAGGTATTAAGGTGGATCCGGCAAAGATAGAAACTGTTGAAAAGTGGGAAACCCCGAAAACTCCGAAACACATACGCCAGTTTTTAGGACTAGCTGGTTACTACAGAAGATTCATCCAAGACTTTTCCAGAATAGCAAAACCCTTGACTGCATTAACGCATAAAGGGAAGAAATTTGAATGGAATGATGAACAAGAGAAAGCGTTTCAGTTATTGAAGAAAAAGCTAACTACGGCACCTATATTGTCATTGCCTGAAGGGAATGATGATTTTGTGATTTATTGTGACGCATCAAAGCAAGGTCTCGGTTGTGTATTAATGCAACGAATGAAGGTGATTGCTTATGCGTCTAGACAATTGAAGATTCACGAACAAAATTATACGACGCATGATTTGGAATTAGGCGCGGTTGTTTTTGCATTAAAGACTTGGAGGCACTACTTATATGGGGTCAAAAGTATTATATATACCGACCACAAAAGTCTTCAACACATATTTAATCAGAAACAACTGAATATGAGGCAGCGTAGGTGGATTGAATTATTGAATGATTACGATTTTGAGATTCGTTACCACCCGGGGAAGGCAAATGTGGTAGCCGATGCCTTGAGCAGGAAGGATAGAGAACCCATTCGAGTAAAATCTATGAATATAATGATTCATAATAACATTACTACTCAAATAAAGGAGGCGCAACAAGGAGTTTTAAAAGAGGGAAATTTAAAGGATGAAATACCCAAAGGATCAGAGAAGCATCTTAATATTCGGGAAGACGGAACCCGGTATAGGGCTGAAAGGATTTGGGTACCAAAATTTGGAGATATGAGAGAAATGGTACTTAGAGAAGCTCATAAAACCAGATACTCAATACATCCTGGAACGGGGAAGATGTACAAGGATCTCAAGAAACATTTTTGGTGGCCGGGTATGAAAGCCGATGTTGCTAAATACGTAGGAGAATGTTTGACGTGTTCTAAGGTCAAAGCTGAGCATCAGAAACCATCAGGTCTACTTCAACAACCCGAAATCCCGGAATGGAAATGGGAAAACATTACCATGGATTTCATCACTAAATTGCCAAGGACTGCAAGTGGTTTTGATACTATTTGGGTAATAGTTGATCGTCTCACCAAATCAGCACACTTCCTACCAATAAGAGAAGATGACAAGATGGAGAAGTTAGCACGACTGTATTTGAAGGAAGTCGTCTCCAGACATGGAATACCAATCTCTATTATCTCTGATAGGGATGGCAGATTTATTTCAAGATTCTGGCAGACATTACAGCAAGCATTAGGAACTCGTCTAGACATGAGTACTTCCTATCATCCACAAACTGATGGGCAGAGCGAAAGGACGATACAAACGCTTGAAGACATGCTACGAGCATGTGTTATTGATTTCGGAAACAGTTGGGATCGACATCTACCGTTAGCAGAATTTTCCTACAACAACAGCTACCATTCAAGCATTGAGATGGCGCCGTTTGAAGCACTTTATGGTAGAAAGTGCAGGTCTCCGATTTGTTGGAGTGAGGTGGGGGATAGACAGATTACGAGTCCGGAGATTATACAAGAAACTACCGAGAAGATCATCCAAATTCAACAACGGTTGAAAACCGCCCAAAGTCGACAAAAGAGCTACGCTGACATTAAAAGAAAAGATATAGAATTTGAAATTGGAGAGATGGTCATGCTTAAAGTTTCACCTTGGAAAGGCGTTGTTCGATTTGGTAAACGAGGGAAATTAAATCCAAGGTATATTGGACCATTCAAGATTATTGATCGTGTCGGACCAGTAGCTTACCGACTTGAGTTACCTCAACAACTCGCGGCTGTACATAACACTTTCCACGTCTCGAATTTGAAGAAATGTTTTGCTAAAGAAGATCTCACTATTCCGTTAGATGAAATCCAAATCAACGAAAAACTCCAATTCATCGAAGAACCCGTCGAAATAATGGATCGTGAGGTTAAAAGACTTAAGCAAAACAAGATACCAATTGTTAAGGTTCGATGGAATGCTCGTAGAGGACCCGAGTTCACCTGGGAGCGTGAAGATCAGATGAAGAAGAAATACCCGCATCTATTTCCAGAAGATTCGTCAACACCTTCAACAGCTTAAAATTTCGGGACGAAATTTATTTAACGGGTAGGTACTGTAGTGACCCGAACTTTTCCATGTTTATATATATTAATTGAGATTGATGTTTACATGATTAAATGTTTCCAACATGTTAAGCAATCAAACTTGTTAAGACTTGATTAATTGAAATAGGTTTCATATAGACAATTGACCACCCAAGTTGACCGGTGATTCACGAACGTTAAAACTTGTAAAAAAAACTATATGATGACATATATATGGTTATATATATAGTTAACATGATATTATGATAAGTAAACATATCATTAATTATATTAACAATGAACTACATATGTAAAAACAAGACTACTAACTTAATGATTTTGAAACGAGACATATATGTAACGTTTATCGTTGTAACGACATTTAATGTATATATATCATATTAAGAGATATTCGTACATCATAATATCATGATAATATAATAATTTAAAATCTCTTTTGATATTATAAACATTGGGTTAACAACATTTAACAAGATCGTTAACCTAAAGGTTTCAAAACAACACTTACATGTAACGACTAACGATGACTTAACGACTCAGTTAAAATGTATATACATGTAGTGTTTTAATATGTATTTATACACTTTTGAAAGACTTCAATACACTTATCAAAATACTTCTACTTAACAAAAATGCTTACAATTACATTCTCATTCAGTTTCATCAACAATTCTACTCGTATGCACCCGTATTCGTACTCGTACAATACACAGCTTTTAGATGTATGTACTATTGGTATATACACTCCAATGATCAGCTCTTAGCAGCCCATGTGAGTCACCTAACACATGTGGGAACCATCATTTGGCAACTAGCATGAAATATCTCATAAGATTACAAAAATATGAGTAATCATTCATGACTTATTTACATGAAAACAAAATTACATATCCTTTATATCTAATCCATACACCAACGACCAAAAACACCTACAAACACTTTCATTCTTCAATTTTCTTCATCTAATTGAACTCTCTCAAGTTCTATCTTCAAGTTCTAAGTGTTCTTCATAAATTCCAAAAGTTCTAGTTTCATAAAATCAAGAATACTTTCAAGTTTGCTAGCTCACTTCCAATCTTGTAAGGTGATCATCCAACCTCAAGAAATCTTTGTTTCTTACAGTAGGTTATCATTCTAATACAAGGTAATAATCATATTCAAACTTTGGTTCAATTTCTATAACTATAACAATCTTATTTCAAGTGATGATCTTACTTGAACTTGTTTTCGTGTCATGATTTTGCTTCAAGAACTTTGAGCCATCCAAGGATCCATTGAAGCTAGATCCATTTTTCTCTTTTCCAGTAGGTTCATCCAAGGAACTTAAGGTAGTAATGATGTTCATAACATCATTCGATTCATACATATAAAGCTATCTTATTCGAAGGTTTACACTTGTAATCACTAGAACATAGTTTAGTTAATTCTAAACTTGTTCGCAAACAAAAGTTAATCCTTCTAACTTGACTTTTAAAATCAACTAAACACATGTTCTATATCTATATGATATGCTAACTTAATGATTTAAAACCTGGAAACACGAAAAACACCGTAAAACCGGATTTACGCCGTCGTAGTAACACCGCGGGCTGTTTTGGGTTAGTTAATTAAAAACTATGATAAACTTTGATTTAAAAGTTGTTATTCTGAGAAAATGATTTTTATTATGAACATGAAACTATATCCAAAAATTATGGTTAAACTCAAAGTGGAAGTATGTTTTCTAAAATGGTCATCTAGACGTCGTTCTTTCGACTGAAATGACTACCTTTACAAAAACGACTTGTAACTTATTTTTCCGACTAGAAACCTATACTTTTTTGTTTAGATTCATAAAATAGAGTTCAATATGAAACCATAGCAATTTGATTCACTCAAAACGGATTTAAAATGAAGAAGTTATGGGTAAAACAAGATTGGATAATTTTTCTCATTTTAGCTACGTGAAAATTGGTAACAAATCTATTCCAACCATAACTTAATCAACTTGTATTATATATTATGTAATCTTGAGATACCATAGACACGTATACAATGTTTCGACCTATCATGTCGACACATCTATATATATTTCGGAACAACCATAGACACTCTATATGTGAATGTTGGAGTTAGCTATACAGGGTTGAGGTTGATTCCAAAATATATATAGTTTGAGTTGTGATCAATACTGAGATACGTATACACTGGGTCGTGGATTGATTCAAGATAATATTTATCGATTTATTTCTGTACATCTAACTGTGGACAACTAGTTGTAGGTTACTAACGAGGACAGCTGACTTAATAAACTTAAAACATCAAAATATATTAAAAGTGTTGTAAATATATTTTGAACATACTTTGATATATATGTATATATTGTTATAGGTTCGTGAATCAACCAGTGGCCAAGTCTTACTTCCCGACGAAGTAAAAATCTGTGAAAGTGAGTTATAGTCCCACTTTTAAAATCTAATATTTTTGGGATGAGAATACATGCAGGTTTTATAAATGATTTACAAAATAGACACAAGTACGTGAAACTACATTCTATGGTTGAATTATCAAAATCGAATGTGCCCCTTTTTATTAAGTCTGGTAATCTAAGAATTAGGGAACAGACACCCTAATTGACGCGAATCCTAAAGATAGATCTATTGGGCCTAACAAACCCCATCCAAAGTACCGGATGCTTTAGTACTTCGAAATTTATATCATATCCGAAGGGTGTCCCGGAATGATGGGGATATTCTTATATATGCATCTTGTTATTGTCGGTTACCAGGTGTTCACCATATGAATGATTTTTATCTCTATGTATGGGATGTGTATTGAAATATGAAATCTTGTGGTCTATTGTTACGATTTGATATATATAGGTTAAACCTATAACTCACCAACATTTTTGTTGACGTTTTAAGCATGTTTATTCTCAGGTGATTATTAAGAGCTTCCGCTGTCGCATACTTAAATAAGGACAAGATTTGGAGTCCATGCTTGTATGATATTGTGTAAAAACTGCATTCAAGAAACTTATTTTGTTGTAACATATTTGTATTGTAAACCATTATGTAATGGTCGTGTGTAAACAGGATATTTTAGATTATCATTATTTGATAATCTACGTAAAGCTTTTTAAACCTTTATTGATGAAATAAAGGTTATGGTTTGTTTAAAAATGAATGCAGTCTTTGAAAAACGTCTCATATAGAGGTCAAAACCTCGCAACGAAATCAATTAATATGGAACGTTTTTAATCAATAAGAACGGGACATTTCATAGTGAACCCAAGTATAGTTGCCGTTATGCCTGGCAAATCAAACCCATAGTCTAAAAAATGGGTTCATTGGGTCTTAATATTAGGATCCAATAGGTTCTCAATTTATAAATGATAAAATATCTTGTGGGTCCAAAATTGAACTACTTATATCACAAGGAAAAAGTGACGGGTTCAACGGGTCCTATGTTCGAGTCTAATGGGTCCTACGTTTTTTATGCCCGTTTCACCACAAGATTTCGGCGCGCGTTTTCATTGCCCGTTTTCGGCGCGCGTTATTGGCGCTAGTTTTTCGTAGCGCGTTTTTCGAAGGCGGTTTTCAGCGCGCGGTTTTTGCAGGGCGTTTTCAACGCCCGTTTTCGCAAGCGTTTTCGGCAGGCGTTTTTCGGCGCGATTTTTGCATGGCGTTTTCGTCGAACGTTTTCAACGCGCGTTTTCTAAAAAAAATATTCATTTGAATCCATAAATTAAGTTGAGATCGAAGGAATCAATGAGAGCGCGACATGTGGCGTGAAAATCACATGTGACTGGAAAAAAAATTCAGAATTTTTTTTTTTCGAAATTTTTTTTTTTCACATTGCGAATCCGAAAACTTCAATTGGGAACGCGAGTCTGAAAATGAAAACGGAAATCGGAAACATAAAAAAAAAAAAAAAATCAAAATTTTTTTTTTTCGAAAAACTTTTCAAAAAAAAAAAATTTTCCCGAAAAAATTTCAAATTTTTTTGTTCGAAATTTTTTTTCGATTTTAAATTTTTTTTTTGAATTTTTTATTTTTTTTATTTTTTTTTTTCACATTGCGAATCCGAAAACTTCATTTGGGAACGCGAGTCTGAAAATGAAAACGGAAATCGGAAACATAAAGAAAAAATTTAAGAAAAAGGGTCTTGACCCGACCCAACACGTGGGAAAATGGGCCTCGACCCGCTCTTGACCCGACCCGTTGGACCCGTTCAAAATTTCTGACCCGTTTAGACCCGGACTCGTTCAAACCCAAACCCGTTTCGACCCGACCCAAACCCAAACCAACACGACCCGATTGCCAGGTGTAGACTTGCCGTATATCAACTGAAAACTAAAAATTTCTGTTTGGTTCGAGGTTTTCAAATCTCAAAATTTGTAATGCGAACCCGAACGTGAACGCGGTCGGAAAACAAAAACTCGAAATCGAAACATGAATCCAAAACGAGAATGCGACCGTGATACGCGAACCCGAAACCGAAATGCGAACCCGAAACCGAAATGCGAACCCGAAATCGATATGCGAACCCGAAATGGACAACGAAATGCGAACCCGAAACGCGAACCCGAAACGCGTACCCGAAATGCGAACCCGAAACGCGATCCCGAAACATGACCCCGAAATGCGAACCTGAAACGCGAACCTGAAACGCGAGCCAGAAACTCGAACCCGAAACGCGAACCCGAAACGCGAGCCCGAATCGCGTATCCGAAATGTGAACCCAAAACTCGAACCCGAAACGTGAACCCGAAACGCGAGCCCGAAACGCGAAACGCGAGCCCGAAACGCGAAACGCGAACCCGAAACGCGAACTCGAAACTCGAACCCGAAACGCGAACCCGAAAAGCAAACCCGAAAAGCGAACCCGAAATGTAACCCGAAACGCGAACCCGAAATGTAACCCGAAACGTGACCCGAAACGCGAACCCGAAACTCGAACCCGAAACACGACCCCCAAACGGAACCCGAAAAGCGAACCCGAAACGGGAACCCGAAACCCAAAACGTAAATCGTAAACGTAAAATCATAGAACATGGGATTTCAAATCCCTCATATATACAAAGGATTTTCAAATCGTTCATCTATGGGATTTCAAGGGATTTGAAATGCAAATCCCACGAACCAAATCCTCCAACCAAACATGGGATTTCATGGGATTTGAAATGCAAATCCCTCCAAATCCCACGAAATCCCACGAACCAAACGCCCCTTACTGACTCAAACACTTTAATTACAAGGACTTCAAAAGTTCAAAAGCATCTGCATTGATGGGCAAACATTATTCTAAAACAAACACAGAAGTTCACCAACTAATTCAAATCTAATTTCAAAAACATGAAAACAAAACACCTTATTCAACCGAAAACTCATACACCATACTATGCTGATACTTCTCACCAGGCTGAACAACGATCGACGGAAAATTATCTTGATTGATAGCATTCGGAAACCCTTGTGTCTCCAAACACACTGCAGAATGCTTTCCATATACACATCCGCCTTTACCAGCAACCCCGTTCACATAATTAGCCGTATAAAACTGAATCCCAGGTGCATTAGTCCATAAATTAAGAACACGCGAACTACATGGGTCCCTCAGTTTCACAGCACATTTTAATCCTGATTTTTCTTCACCACAATCAAGCGCGTAATTATGGTCATACCCTACACCAACCTCTTGAATATTGGTACCGATTTTTTTCTCGCTGGTGAAGTCAAACGGAGTTCCTTCAACCGGCTTGATCTCGCCAGTTGGGATTTGGGTCGAGTCGACAGGTGTCACGTGTCTTGCGAATATCTGAGCTGTATGGTCGAGAATTGTACCGGTTTCGTGTCCTGCTAGATTCCAATAAGTGTGCTGAGCTAAGCTAACGGGAGTCGGTTTATTCTCGGCCACCGCTTCCATATCGAGCCTCAATATCGTTTTTGAAGCAAGTGTGTAGGTTGCGGTGATGGTCAGAGCTCCAGGGTAGCCTGATTACAAATCGAACCGAATTCTTAGATAATCACTTGTAAAAAACGGGTTGTAAATAAAGATTTACAGTACAATATATGTTCTTACTATGATACATTACCTTCTTCTCCATCAAGAGCATGATATTTAAAAGTTATTGATGGAGTGTCACCCTTTTTATGTTCAACGACGTCCCACACGACCTTGTCAAATCCTTTAAGCCCACCTTCAAACATGAAACGAAGAAGGGCAAAACAACTAAACATACAACTAAAGGAAACATATTAAAAGCTAATTTAATATTTATAATCCAACACAATTAGGTGTTGTATGTTTTTCAGTCTGCAGATCTTATTATGTTATGTCTGCGCGCTCGCACACGTTGTTACTGCAGATTGTTTGTTTTTCTGAACACATGAGATAAAATGTCTTATTATCTCTGCAAACTTGCAGACTTAGAAATATGATTCTTAGTGCCGCAGACAGGATTAAGTTATTTTGCAGACATAAAAGCAAACACAAAAAGTCTTCACTATTCAGCAGCAAACAAACCTAAAAACCACATCTTCTCTACAGACATGGTCAGCAGATCTTCAGACAAAAACATCTTTAAAAACAATAGCACCTTAGTCACACATATGACCAGTGTATGAAAAATGTCATGCACACCAATTTTTTTTGTTAAATATATTAACAGAATTGCTTTATATTGTATTTATTCATTGTTCTCATACGTTTATTAAACGGTAACAGGTATTTCAGCCACAATGTGCAATATATGGATACAAGAACAAGGCAGTTAAGCACATACCATGGAGACTGTTAGGACCATTGTTAATTGGCAGAGAATATTCTGTCCCATTGAGTGTGAACTTCCCCTCTTTAATCCTGTTTGCAACCCTTCCAACAATGCAACCAAAGTACGGTGCCATACGTTTCTGTTGAAACACAAATGAATCACACATACATTACATACACCATATATACGAAATCAAACTCATTAACCAATTACTAGGAGTACATATGCAGATCCAGAATGTGCAAATCTAGATTCTCAGAACTTGTTACAATTGTACCGAAGTTATAAACAAAAAAAAATCCAAATTTATTATTATTCAATTACAATGCCAATTGTAGTAGCTATCAAATCGTCACAAAATACCAAAAAGCTTGTTGCTTTAAACAAATGGTCCAAAATCCTAAACCTAGGAAACTCAAGTTCATAAGAATCTTGTAACAATCATGAAAAAAGCATTAAATTTGCTCCTAACGTGTGTGTAGGTGGCATATGATCGTGGAGGTGGTTAAATCCCTCTCTGTGATGCCGATATCGCCGTTCGAAGAAGAAGAAAAAAAACATTACATTTGCAACACAACAACAATCCCAAATGTAGCTGTCAAACATTTTTATTTACCAAATACTTAAAGATATTTCTTTTATATATCAAACATGAACTCTGGTTATATCCAAACATAAAAAAATAAAATCCAATAATAAATTAATTAAATTCATTGTTTATTTACAGTGAATTGTAATGGAACTTACCAGATAGGGCTCAAGAGTGTCAAACCCAAGTACAACATCACTCAATTTTCCTTAAAAAAACAGAAACAGAAATCAAATTAAATTAAAAATATAATCGAAAATCACATAACTTTAAAAGAAATAAAACAAAAATAAAAAATACCATGTTTATCAGGGACAAATAAGGATGTAATGGTGCATCCATAGTTGGATACTAAAACTTTCATAGTTCCATTATCAAGTTCAAATATTTGCGGGTTCGGATCTGCCATTGGTGAGTAATTTCGATAATTACAGTGATAGGATGGATGGATGGATGGATCAAAGTGTGAATCACTGATATATTTATTTTAATTGTTATATATTAAACACGACAGAAAAATTAAGATGTGGTTAGGTGGATAGATTTAATCAAATCAAATCAAATTATTTATGGTTTACAGAGAATCGCAGAAATAACGTTTGTTTAAGATATTGCATAGATATGTGTTAGGTATTAAGTAAATGTAAGTGCTATAGTCATTTTGTTTAATGACCCGTAGGATAACATATTTTGACTAATAAACTTGTAGTTGTTAATTTGGTCGGAATAAATGAATTACATTCATTCTTGCAATATGATTTAACGTATGTTATCGGTTTTCAGATTCTTGTTGTTTAACAAATATACAATAATAAAATATTCAAGGTGTGATAAATTTCATCATCAAATCAAATAACACATAAAAGAGAATAATTCTTTGAAAAAAATTGACAATGACATGAAAGTTTGTACCTGCTTTTTGAAAACAAAAAATTATTGAATAATATGGCGGAGATTGAGAAAAAAAAAGTTGCAAAAGTTTGTACATATTGTGAAAAAGAGTTGTGATAAATATAGTGAAGATGCTCCGAGATATTTATATTTATAAAACATTAATACCGTATTAAATATTAAATGATATTTTTATTAATTAGTTTTGTCTTTCAAATCGACATTCATATATCAGCGGCATTTATATATTTTTATTTAAAAATTAATATAAAATAATTACATCATCATTTTAGAGCTTTATATGAATATATAGATGGAGTTTTATTTAAAAGGTGTGTTCGGGTGAAACTAGCTTATAGCTAGAGTTGGAGTTTACGTTTTAAGCTAGAAGCTAAAGCTTATGTTTTATAAATGTTTGGTAAAGTAGCAGGAGCTTATTTATGTAAAATGATATAGAAGGACAAAAAAATAAATGATAAATAATGATTTAGGGCTAATAATGTAATTTTACTTCCATAAGCTTCCTAACTGATTTTCAAAAGCTACTTCAACTAGCTTATTTTTTCAGAGTTTATTTTTTTCATAAGCTGTGGAATATTTGTATATCAAACAAGGCTAGAAGCTGGAGCTTATGAAAAATTAAGCTTTAGCTCTCCTAAGCTCCTAGAAGCTACATCGCCAAACATACCCAAAAAAAGGGACAATTACACGGTTGGTTCTTGATTTTTTTATTTTTTTGTGTGGCTAAAAATGAAAACTACTCGTATATAACTAAAAATTAAGATACAAAGAAACGAGATACAAAAAGTAAAACAAGGACGGACTCGAGAACAGTAAACTAAACTTAACAGCACAGACCGACCTACAACTAACTAAGTCAAAGCCCAACCGTTGTCCAAAAATCAGCATGACAAACACACAACAAATATGAAAATGAACGAAAAGGAGACCAAACTATCAATGAAGCTAAACTACCAATTAAAACACAAAATCAAACTCTTTGGGACCAACAATCACAAACAGACACAACCAAAAGGACCGACGTTACAATTAGGGATGGCAAAATGACCTGTACCCGATGGGGAAACCCGAAACCCGTTATAATTGGGCCGGGTTTGACCCGAGTCCGTCGCGTCATGGACCGGGTATGGGGATGGTTACAAAAAAAATTCCGGGTTCGGGTTCGGGTATGGTTTTGGATACAAACCCGTTTACTCGACCCGTATACCCGACCTGCATACCCGTATACCCAGCCCGAGAAATTTTAATAGAATTTTTTATGTAATTTTAGTATTAGTATTGTATTGTTAATGTATGAAAGATTTATCTTATTTGTTTTGAAAATGAGTATAATTTTATTCAATATAATCATATACAACAAGTTTTCGAGATGTGATATTTTATATACTTTGTGTATTTGAGTATTTTAGGAACTTTTTAATCAACTTTTTGTATGTGATATTTTATAATACTATAGACATGAAGTAGTTAAGTTATTTTTCGATATTTTGATTTGGTAACTTATTGAAAAATAATTACAGAATGACTAATCGGGTATACCCGTTTACCCATGGGTAAACCCGAGATCCGATAGTATGTAAGTGTGATGACCCGGAAATTTCTGACCAAATTTAAACTTAATCTTTGTATGATTAACATTTCCGACACGATAAGCAAAGTCTGTAAAACTGAATCTCAAAATTTTTGAACTATTCAAATACCTTTCGGTTGTTCTCGACGATTCGCGAACAATTATATGTATACAGATACATATATATATATATATATATATATATATATATATATATATATATATATATATATATATATATATATATATATATATATATATATATATATACTATAACTTGAAAACGTAACAATGTATTAATTGTTTAATACCGTACATTAAACTTATTGGTTTAAATATTTATTTGAATATATATGATAAGTTGGAATATTAATTGTATGAATAACTTGCGACGTATATTTAAAACGTGTTTATGAATGTTGAAAATATATATTAACTTGGTCATAAAACGATTTGTTATTATATATATATATATATATATATATATATATATATATATATATATATATATATATATATATATATATATCAACAAATAGCGAGACAATAATTTATAAAAGTAAATGACCAAAACACTCGAAAGTTTAAGATACACTTAGAATGATATAGTTTATTGATAATTTAAGACTATATTTTGACAAAGGTACGAGTCACAAAACGTAAATTGCGAGTTTTTTAAGCGTACGAAAATGCGTTCGAGAAACCGGAACCGGGACATAAGTCGAGTGACAACGTACGAGTCATCGGAACGAAAATTACAAGTCAACTATGCACATGAATTTAATATAATATATAATTAATTATTTAAATTATATATATTATATATATATTATATTTAATTATGTCGACAAACAAGAAAACAAAAAATATGTGAGCTGGATCTGACGGCCATGCGATCGCATGGGAAATAGGCATAAAACCCATGCGAGTGCATGGGCTCATGCAAGTGCATGAGATTTGCACTAAAATCTCATGCACTCGCATGGGCATCAAAATCAAGAATTATGGCTATAAATACCAGGTTTCTGCTCGAGTTTTTTTACACTTATATTACTCCCTAAGTATTTATTTATTTATTTATTATTATTATTATTATTATTATTATTATTATTATTATTATTATTATTATTATTATTATTATTATTATTATTATTATTATTAAGATTATTATTATTATTAATCTTAATATTTTTAGTAATATTATACATAAAATATTACGACGAGGTCATGAGCGTGTCACTTTCAAAACAAGCTTCAAACGGGATAGAAATAAGAAAATTATGGGTTATAGCTATGGAGGTTATGGGTAATGTTCATGGGTATTGTTCGCAAGTCAAACCTAGTATTTATCATCTCTGTTGCGTCTACGTACTTTCCTGCAATATTGAATCTCAATATTGATACGTGAGCATTCATATCTTATCTTTTATATATTAATAGTGTATAAATATCTAGTGCTAGAGTATATATTTATACATGCTTGTATGCTAAATTTCATCATTAAATAATTTATAATTAATCACGAATTAAATACATATATTACTGGTACAAGGTATATGATATACATGTTTTCGGAAAGCTGGCGAAAAATCAATAACTTTTCATTTAGAAATCGCGTAATTTCGATGAACCAATCAAAAGATATGGTCAACTGAATTATAATTGACGTTAATTGGAATTGCTTTTGAATCTGCAATTAATATTTAAACAACCTGTTTATGAGATTGATAAAATACTACTAGCCAAGTAAATGAATCCTTATATAAGGCACGTCTCGTTTTGTTGAACAATTGTCAAAATTGACTTTTTGAAATGACTTTTGATAACTTTTGTATGTCGATCTTGAGCATTAGTGTGATGACCCGTCCTTATCCCCCTGGACGAAATCTTCAACATTTGGTTCCATTGCGATGATCGACTCCAAGTAATGTCCTTATCATGAGTAAATGCACAGCGGAAGACTTAACTCGTACCTGAGAATAACATGCTTTAAAAAGTCAACATAAAGTTGGTGAGATATATAGGTTTGTTGCTAACAGCGTTATAACTATGGACCACAAGATTTTATGTCATACATAATACACTTCTCGTGTACGAAAAAGTCGTTGAGCACTCGGTAACCATACTTAACATTTAAATCACAGCAGCATATTCTTAAATAAATCCTACACCGTACCAAGTGTAGTAACGAAACGAAGTACTGTGCAACCGTTTAAAACTGGTCGTCCAGCCCGGTTGGGGTTGTCAGGCCCGATAGATCTATCAACAGGATTCGCGTTTACGCTCCTCACGTAAATATTAGCTACCAAGTATAAAGAAATATGCCATGGTACAACTCAACGTAGAATTTATTTTTGATCACTTGTGTCCATAACGTAAATCATTTATAAAAACAGCGCATGTATTCTCAGCCCAAAAATATTTAAAGTTTAAAAGGAACTATATACTCACCATACTGTATTTTGTAGTAAAAATACATATAACACCATTGATCAATTATAAGGTTGGCCTCGGATTCACGAACCTATATCATTAATATAAATATTAACACCTATAATCTAAATCGAACAAGTTTGCATATTATATCTTAAATTATGTATTTATATATATTTAATTTATAAATTTATTTAAATTAATTAATGGTTATATAGTTATATCAATATTAAAAATACCTAATTTGTTAACAAATGTTAATATAATTAGTATTAAATTTAAAATTCAATAGTTGTTATTAAGGAAACTAATTTAATAATATTGATACCAAAAATATTAACTTTTGATATTAATACCTATTACTTGATAATAATAATTATATCAATTTTTATTAATAATAGGAACATTAATAATAATACTTTTTGTTGATAATAATAATTATACTTTTAATAATAACATTAATATTAATATTCATAATAAGAATAAGAATGATAAAAATAATAATAGTAGTAGTAATAATAATAATAATAATAATAATAATAATAATAATAATAATAATAATAATAATAATGATAATAACAATAATAATGATAACTTTACTGAAAATGATAATTTTAATATTTTTTTTTTAAATATAAAATGATAATAATAATATTAGTAATAACTATAATAACTTTAATAAATATAATGATAAAATATAGTAAGGCTACCTTAATGAAATAAGCTTTCCAAAAAGAATTGACAGAGCCGGGACTCAAACCCGCGACCTCTAGCTAACTCACAAACACCATCAATCGTCCATCTGATTCCATTTTTCTGAATTAAATTACACCTAAATTAACTTATACCCAATTTTTATTCATCATCATCATTTGTTTATGATATCATTTATCTATATCGATATCATCATGCTTATTATTATCGTCACCATCTTAATCGTCAATAACATCGTTGTTACCATCTTCTCAGCTCGATATCCTTTGTCCCAACCGAAACAATTAGTAGTTGAAACTAGGCCCAATAACAACTAGTCAAGATTATAAGTCCATCTAGGATTAAATGGCCCAGAAAAATAAATAATACGGCCTGATTAGAAATTTATAGGCCTATTGCTGATTTCAAAGGATTACGTCCGAATTTAAAGTAACAGAGGTAGGGTTTGGCACGTATGATTGAAGGAACCTGGTCCACCATGAAAATTCAATGACTAATCAGCCAAAAGTGTCGGCCATAAACTGTAAACCGTCCCACCTTTTCTCTTATTGTATAGAAAATTGATAAGGTATTACATAATGTTTTCAAAAGTGTCCCAATTACCAAACTTAATCTGCGAGAATACATATTCTCTTTTTAATTCGCAAACTCCCTTCACAGGAGAAAGGAAACATGGTGTAGTGTTTTACGATTAAAACAGAAAGAGCATGGAGGGGTATAGCTCGAGAGAGAGAAGACAAGAGAAAGGGGGAGATGAGTGTTGTGTTGTTCTTAGTTCCAACAGAACTAGAAGTAACCGGGTTTCGTTGGTGTTCTTGGTTCGTTTACGGTGATGGTTTGCAGCAGTAAAGCTGCTGTAGTAGCGATAGTTCACAACTATAGCAACAAGTGTTTAATGGGTGACGGTTTAGATGGTTTGTGGTGTTCTTTTCGAACCAAAACACAATAGCAACAACAGTGATAGTTTGAATGGTGGTTGAGTGTTATGGTTTATAAAAACAGGAATAGGAACAAGGCAGTTGCAGTATGGGTGATGATAGTCGCTGTTAATCATCTTGGTGGTCTAATGGTTTACGATTTAAATAGAGTGGTAAATTCTCGGGTGGTATTAGGGTGGGTGTTGTGGTGGATTGATGAGCCGATACAGTAACAGAAAATTCATGAGTTTGGGTTTGTGGTTTTTAATCATAAACATAACAGACGTAGTAGTAATATGTGATTATCGATCAGGTTACGAGTGATGATGTGGTCGTGTGTTCGAATGCAAACAACTTGAGGGCCGTGTACGGTGGTGGTGGTTCTTGGATTAGAATAAAAGAGAGAATAAATGGTGGAAACAGAAACATGGCAATATCTTTTATTTTCGGTTAAATTGTTGGATTTCGGTGATAACTGAATGTCTCCGAGTAAACGAATGAATTGTAATACTTATATTCGATCCTATTTTGTTGGCATTGTGACAAGATTGGGACGTGTAACAAAATTGAGACATATTAGTACGAGCAAAGAAAATAAAAATAAAAGAAAGATAAGAAAAGAATAAAGCTTGATAGTGAAATTCAACTGCTTTTGTTATATCCGTGATTAGGTTAAGATTCATACGACTTTTGAGACACAAAAACAAATTATACACAGTTGAAAACGATTTGCAACTTATTCGGTAATGAACTCTCGTTTTTGATTATAAATAATTATTAATAATAATTCTATTAATAATAATAATTAATAATAATAATATTAATAATTATTAATAATAATATTATTAATAATAATTATATTAACAATGATAATATTATTCATAATAATAATGTTAATGATAAGAAAAATGATATTATTATTAATAATACTATTAGTTAAAATAGTAATATTATTAATGATAATAACAACTTGTATATATATTGAATTTCATATTTATATCACAACATTATTAATACTGATTTTAACCATAATATTAATTTTAGTAAAAGAAAAATAATAATAATATTAGTGTAGAAACTATATTTATATACATAATCATATATATCTACATATATATTTATCTATTTTCAAATAGTTGTTCGTGAATCGTCAGGCTGGGTCAAAGGGTAACTGATTATCTGAATATAGATTTCAAACTTTCTAGACTCAACATTACAGATTTTGCTTATCGTGTCGGAAACATATAAAGATTAAGGTTTAAATTTGGTTGGAAATTTCTGGGTCGTTACAGTACCCACCCGTTAAAGAAATTTCGTCCTCGAAATTTGGTAAAGGTCGTCATAGATAACAATAGGAATGTTTTCATGACGAATATGAGGTGATAATGGAGTTTTATCATTATTGAAAGATATAGATAAAACGATTCGGTCATGTGAAGCGTACGAGTGAAGCTATCACAAAAGAGTGAAATGAGTAAATAATTTATTCGTTTCAACCGATGACGCAGTTACTATTGACTTTCGAGATTTAAGGGATTTAAAGAAAATCTTACGTAATAAGATTTGATTCTTCAGCGATCAGAATCTTCTTTGATTTAATGCGGCAATCTGTTTCGATTTCTTTGTCGGATTTTTCACTATAAATCCACTTCCTTTACTTCCTTACTTCCATACCTCTCATCTGCTATCCTTTCTTCCTCAATTCATACTTTAAGTATTCTTTAAAATGCTCCATCCCGTTCTGATTCTTGTTATACTTCTAACTTTCATATCTTCCATTCTTCTCTTACATCTGCCGCCAGAAGAATCTATTCTCTTCTATTATTTCTTTGGAATTATAGTGTTTTTAATTCTCCCGTGTCTTTACGTTGCAATACGTATTGATATACACGGTTTGTAGTTTTTGGGTAATTGTTGGGTGTTATATCTTCCCGTCCTAGTGTCAAGCGAACAATGGTCCGAAATTCTTAGGTATGAAATTTGAAATGAACATAGCTAATGCTCTTAGAAAGAAATGGTAATGGCACGATTTTGATTTGTCACATTACCAGAATATCCTGGAGAGTAGAACTATCAAGATGATATGTTCCTAATATGTTTGAGAATTGATTAGAATGTAAGAGCCGTGTAACATGGCACATGATGATGGTACTGTGAATCATCACCTTCCATTAGAAACTTAACATGACTTACTGTAATATGATGAAGTTGATCAAGTTTCATTATATTATACTAATTCATGCATCAGTTCTCAACACTGCTTCAGAACATTCCTATTTTAAACTCCAAGGTTTTAGAATTTAGAAACTAACACAATTTCTTTTAGGTTGTAACGCAGATATTACAGAGAGATAAATGATCTCGGATAAGAATAGTTGTGACAATATCTCCAGAAATATGGAGAATATGTATAACGGAAGATATGAAGATATCTTATAATATCTAAGATAATATGATGATGAAGAATATCATCTGGAAAGGTTTAGAATAAAGAGTAGGGTTCTTACTAACGGCTTTAGCAGGCACTGAATCATTTGGATCTGTTGAAGACGGGTTTAGTTTTCACGATTTGTTCACGGCCTCCTTCATACTTTGCTCAAACCTGTTTCCAGTTCTCAACCTTCTCTTTTTCGGAGTTTTACCAACACATTGTACTTTATCATCAAACTTTTGACCGTTTAAAGTCGTTTACAGTTTTTGCTGCTTCATCAGCATTTTGAGAACTAGTTCACGGTTCAGGTGTTTTTCAGAAACTTCACATTCGGAGTATAAATTTCTTAGGGATAAACGTTATAGGTATAACTGGAGAAGTGCTACGAGATTTTCAAAATACTAATTGCGGATTCCGCCGAAGAGATAATGAGCTGCTGGTATATCTGCTGATGATGTCGTGGGATATAAAAGGTTCTCTGGTAACGACGGCGCAAGGACAAGGTGTATATATCGAGGTTATAATAAGACTGATTTTACTGAGGAGTCGAAATTAACTTGCTGGAGCTGTGACAAAATTGGCTACTTTGGAAAAGAATCGTAAAGTTGTTTTTGCTAATAAATGGCAAAGGATTCAACACAAGTACGTGTTAAACTATGAATTTGGGCTCGAGAGTTTTTCAGGTGCATAAATCTTTTCTTCCATAGATGAGGTACGGTTGGTTCAACTTCTCGATTGAGGTATTTTCAAGAATTATGAAAGATTTGAACGCGGATTGTAATTGTCGAGGTACCAATGAGGTTTAAGGTGAAATCAAGTGGCAAACTTGAAGAATTGTTTAGTTTCATATGTTATAATCAGCATTTTAACTCATTTTAATTGTCCCAAGTTAGCAGTCCAATAGTCCGATTGTCCAATGGTCCAATAAATATATATAAATTAGATATATAATATTCGAATTACTTAATACGTGTCGTGACCCATGTACCGGTCTCGGTGTCGATCACAACTCAAAGTATATATATATTTTGGAATCCACCTCGACCCTGTATAGCCAACTATAGAGTGTCTATGATCGTTCCGAAATATATATATATATATGGGTCGATATGATAAGTCGAAACCTTGTATACGTGTCCCATTATTTATAATGCGTAAAATAAATAAATATATATCATGACCCACTATACAACGTGTTGTCTCAGAATTTATCCGACGTATTGTTGTACATGTGTCCCGACGGTAGGTAAAGTGCGGAAATTAAATAACAATAAATAAAATTGCGAGAATGTAAATTGCGATAAATTAAATGTTAATCAGTTAGCTGAGAACAGTTAGCCGGAACAGTTAGCGTGGAATCTTAACAATATTCATCATAGTTAATTCGTGTGTTTCTAACCAATTTTTAATTTGTCCAATGTTTCTTCTTTATGCCACTTGTTGGATTCGGATAGGTAAAAATCCAAATATGAAATGGAAATGGTTAATCTGGGATGAACGGATACGTATATCGGTGATAGGATAGCAATTAACCGTTGAATCAGATTCGAAGAATGTACAATGTAACTTATTAATGTGAAATCTAAATATTCCTCGGGTACTACCTACCCGTTAAAATATTTTCATCATTAATAGTTCGTACGGAAGAATTTTTAATTACAATATACTTGCATATATCTTTTCATCGGATATAATCATGGATTTAATGAGTCAATAGGATATTAACTTATTTGGTTCATCGTTAATACTAGATTACATAGTCTCTAAAACATTAGAGATTACATAATCGCCATGTCGGACGAAGATAAATGAGGTAGAACGATACGTAAAGCGAAGATTTTCGATGTAGAACGATATGTAGAACGAAGATCATACTTGAAGTACAGATGGTGATATTGAGGTTTATGACGCGGTTGTGGTTTGGGGGTGACAAGGGTACTTTTGACGTTGATAATGGTGGTACTGATTATGCTGCTGGTGTTTGTAACTTTCGCACCATATTTTCCAAGACCGTCACGCGAGCGCGAAGTTCGTTAACTTCTACTAGTATACCGGGATGATTGGCGATTGGAGCGAGCGAATGAATAAGATTCGTGATATGGGGTATTATATAATCGTGACGAGATACTTTAGAAATGAGAGAGAAAATGGTTTCTCGAACATGTTCGCCGGTAAGTGCTTCAGGTTCATCGCTAAGAGGGCAATTTGGTGGATGGAAGGGATCACCCTCTTCTTGTCTCCAATAATTTAGTATATTACGAACCCATCCCCAATTCATCCAGAATAGATGATGGGAAATTGGTTGATCCATTCCTGTGACGCTGCCTTCGGAGCCCGAATGGAAATCCATGTCGGCGTAGCTGTCGGAGTCGGAGGAATTCGAACTAGATGCGGAATTCATCTTGTATAGTCGGGGAAATGAATTTTTGGTATGAAATAGATTATAGGAGTTATATTTGGTATTCTTCAATACATAATTTACATATGTATATATAATACCAAAATCCCGTAAATTACGGAGAATCTTTGAAAAGATGTCAGACAAAGGTAACAATAACAGATATGTTAAAATATGAATTTTGTCCATACACTATCGATGCACTAAATGCAGTAAGACGTGTCTAGACTTACGAATGATAAGCAGGTAATTTTCTAAGGATGATAAGCAGATAATTTCCGGCTAGGAATGATAAGCAAAACTTTTGACATGAATACACGGTCAAAGTCCAGACTCACTAATGTATCCTAACAACTTATCAGTTAGACACACTAATGCAGACCTGGTTCGCTAAGACCACCGCTCTGATACCACCTGTGATGACCCGTCCTTATCCCCCTGGACGAAATCTTCAACATTTGGTTCCATTGCGATGATCGACTCCAAGTAATGTCCTTATCATGAGTAAATGCACAGCGGAAGACTTAACTCGTACCTGAGAATAACATGCTTTAAAAAGTCAACATAAAGTTGGTGGGATATATAGGTTTGTTGCTAACAGCGTTATAACTATGGACCACAAGATTTTATGTCATACATAATACACTTCTCGTGTACGAAAAAGTCGTTGAGCACTCGGTAACCATACTTAACATTTAAATCACAGCAGCATATTCTTAAATAAACCCTACACCGTACCAAGTGTAGTAACGAAACGAAGTACTGTGCAACCGTTTAAAACTGGTCGTCCAGCCCGGTTGGGGTTGTCAGGCCCGATAGATCTATCAACAGGATTCGCGTTTACGCTCCTCACGTAAATATTAGCTACCAAGTATAAAGAAATATGCCATGGTACAACTCAACGTAGGATTTATTTTTGATCACTTGTGTCCATAACGTAAATCATTTATAAAAACAGCGCATGTATTCTCAGCCCAAAAATATTTAAAGTTTAAAAGGAACTATATACTCACCATACTGTATTTTGTAGTAAAAATACATATAACACCATTGATCAATTATAAGGTTGGCCTCGGATTCACGAACCTATATCATTAATATAAATATTAACACCTATAATCTAAATCGAACAAGTTTGCATATTATATCTTAAATTATGTATTTATATATATTTAATTTATAAATTTATTTAAATTAATTAATGGTTATATAGTTATATCAATATTAAAAATACCTAATTTGTTAACAAATGTTAATATAATTAGTATTAAATTTAAAATTCAATAGTTGTTATTAAGGAAACTAATTTAATAATATTGATACAAAAATATTAACTTTTGATATTAATACCTATTACTTGATAATAATAATTATATCAATTTTTATTAATAATAGGAACATTAATAATAATACTTTTTGTTGATAATAATAATTATACTTTTAATAATAACATTAATATTAATATTCATAATAAGAATAAGAATGATAAAAATAATAATAGTAGTAGTAATAATAATAATAATAATAATAATAATAATAATAATAATAATAATAATAATAATAATAATAATAATAATAATAATAATAATGATAATAACAATAATAATGATAACTTTACTGAAAATGATAATTTTAATATTTTTTTTTAATATATAAAATGATAATAATAATATTAGTAATAACTATAATAACTTTAATAAATATAATGATAAAATATAGTAAGGCTACCTTAATGAAATAAGCTTTCCAAAAAGAATTGACAGAGCCGGGACTCAAACCCGCGACCTCTAGCTAACTCACAAACACCATCAATCGTCCATCTGATTCCATTTTTCTGAATTAAATTACACCTAAATTAACTTATACCCAATTTTTATTCATCATCATCATTTGTTTATGATATCATTTATCTATATCGATATCATCATGCTTATTATTATCGTCACCATCTTAATCGTCAATAACATCGTTGTTACCATCTTCTCAGCTCGATATCCTTTGTCCCAACCGAAACAATTAGTAGTTGAAACTAGGCCCAATAACAACTAGTCAAGATTATAAGTCCATCTAGGATTAAATGGCCCAGAAAAATAAATAATACGGCCTGATTAGAAATTTATAGGCCTATTGCTGATTTCAAAGGATTACGTCCGAATTTAAAGTAACAGAGGTAGGGTTTGGCACGTATGATTGAAGGAACCTGGTCCACCATGAAAATTCAATGACTAATCAGCCAAAAGTGTCGGCCATAAACTGTAAACCGTCCCACCTTTTCTCTTATTGTATAGAAAATTGATAAGGTATTACATAATGTTTTCAAAAGTGTCCCAATTACCAAACTTAATCTGCGAGAATACATATTCTCTTTTTAATTCGCAAACTCCCTTCACAGGAGAAAGGAAACATGGTGTAGTGTTTTACGATTAAAACAGAAAGAGCATGGAGGGGTATAGCTCGAGAGAGAGAAGACAAGAGAAAGGGGGAGATGAGTGTTGTGTTGTTCTTAGTTCCAACAGAACTAGAAGTAATCGGGTTTCGTTGGTGTTCTTGGTTCGTTTACGGTGATGGTTTGCAGCAGTAAAGCTGCTGTAGTAGCGATAGTTCACAACTATAGCAACAAGTGTTTAATGGGTGACGGTTTAGATGGTTTGTGGTGTTCTTTTCGAACCAAAACACAATAGCAACAACAGTGATAGTTTGAATGGTGGTTGAGTGTTATGGTTTATAAAAACAGGAATAGGAACAAGGCAGTTGCAGTATGGGTGATGATAGTCGCTGTTAATCATCTTGGTGGTCTAATGGTTTACGATTTAAATAGAGTGGTAAATTCTCGGGTGGTATTAGGGTGGGTGTTGTGGTGGATTGATGAGCCGATACAGTAACAGAAAATTCATGAGTTTGGGTTTGTGGTTTTTAATCATAAACATAACAGACGTAGTAGTAATATGTGATTATCGATCAGGTTACGAGTGATGATGTAGTCGTGTGTTCGAATGCAAACAACTTGAGGGTCGTGTACGGTGGTGGTGGTTCTTGGATTAGAATAAAAGAGAGAATAGATGGTGGAAACAGAAACATGGCAATATCTTTTATTTTCGGTTAAATTGTTGGATTTCGGTGATAACTGAATGTCTCCGAGTAAACGAATGAATTGTAATACTTATATTCGATCCTATTTTGTTGGCATTGTGACAAGATTGGGACGTGTAACAAAATTGAGACATATTAGTACGAGCAAAGAAAAAATAAATAAAAGAAAGATAAGAAAAGAATAAAGCTTGATAGTGAAATTCAACTGCTTTTGTTATATCCGTGATTAGGTTAAGATTCATACGACTTTTGAGACACAAAAACAAATTATACACAGTTGAAAACGATTTGCAACTTATTCGGTAATGAACTCTCGTTTTTGATTATAAATAATTATTAATAATAATTCTATTAATAATAATAATTAATAATAATAATATTAATAATTATTAATAATAATATTATTAATAATAATTATATTAACAATGATAATATTATTCATAATAATAATGTTAATGATAAGAAAAATGATATTATTATTAATAATACTATTAGTTAAAATAGTAATATTATTAATGATAATAACAACTTGTATATATATTGAATTTCATATTTATATCACAACATTATTAATACTGATTTTAACCATAATATTAATTTTAGTAAAAGAAAAATAATAATAATATTAGTATAGAAACTATATTTATATACATAATCATATATATCTACATATATATTTATCTATTTTCAAATAGTTGTTCATGAATCGTCAGGCTGGGTCAAAGGGTAACTGATTATCTGAATATAGATTTCAAACTTTCTAGACTCAACATTACAGATTTTGCTTATCGTGTCGGAAACATATAAAGATTAAGGTTTAAATTTGGTTGGAAATTTCCGGGTCGTTACAATTAGGATTGTGATACACTATAACCCAACCTAGTTTATTAGACATGTATTGACCAACATATGTTCTCTAGGTTGAGATCTACGGTTAATCTTGCATTCCGAGTTACGGTCACTTTTTGATGAATGACCTTATGTGCTGCTAAAGTGAGTTTCATTTGCTCACTTTTTAATTGCTTTTGCAATCTATATTTTTGGGCTGAGAATACATGCACTTTATTTTAAACACAATGGATACAAGTACATACTAAATTCTACACTGAGTTCGAACCGAAAATCCCTTAGCTTTGGTAACTAGTAACTGCCGGTTATAAGAACTGGTGAACGCGAGTAGTTATATATGGATCCATAGGGCTTGATATCCCCGTCCGAGCTAGAGCGCTAGCATTTTAACAGACGTATGCTATTTGAGAAGCGTACACGTTGGTTTGCGTGTATTATTAAGATGATTATACAAAGGGTACAAATTATATATACGTTAAGTTTAGTTACCAGGGTGCTCAATTTCGTAGAATATTTTGATAAACGTTTCTGGATGAAACAACTGAAAACTTGTGATTCACCTTTATATACAGATTATGCGCAACATTAAAACTATGAACTCACCAACCTTTGTGTTGACACTTTTAAGCATGTTTATTCTCAGATTTTTAGAAGTCTTCCGCTGTTTGCTTATATGTGATACAAGCTATGTGCATGAATTCATACATGCTTTATTCAAGAAAACTTTGCATTCACAAAATCATCACCGTGTATCTTATTTTGACTTCATTGTCAACGGATGTATTATGGTAAACTATTATTTATGGTGATTGTCTATATGTAGAAATCATTAAACGTTGAAAACCTTAGAAATTGATATTCATTTATTGTGTACCTTTTGAAAATAATGCAATGTTTACAAAACGTATCATATAGAGGTCAAATACCTCGCAATGAAATCAATGAATGACGTGTTCGTCCATATGGATTTGGAGCGATCGTCACAGTAAGTAAATGGGGATCCGACGAGTTTCGGGCCGAGTTTGGGGCGGGGTTTATTAATCGGGTTCGGGTCTGGGATTACCTAAACTCGACCCTAACCCGACCCGATGACATCCCTAGTTACAATCATAAAGAATTCAAAAACATTAAAACATGCACAATGAAAAAAAAAAATGTCCTTTATGAAGTAATTTTTTTTTCCCGGCAAAATAACTAAAACTCATATAGAAACGTGGTCGTTTTTCGAAGGAAAACGCCCTCAACAGAATACAAAAGAAATGGGAAAACGAGGAAACTCGCACCTAAAAAGTGATCATCTAAACATAAACTATCTATAAACAAGTCTCCCCTAATAACCCGAAAAACCTTAAAACAAACTAACAAATACTAAATCAAATACTACACGATAATAACATAACCAAGCCAAACGAACTAAGTGAAATCAACAAATGGAAAAAAGTAACCACGAGACAAATCCAACCTATCAACCTTTATGTCCCGCCTTTTATGAAGTAAATGGCTCACAAAAGATTCTGATATTTATATGGTTTGGTCCCATAGAGTTGGGCCCAATAAATATAAACATCTTATGTCTAAAAGGGTTAGGCCCTAAACCAATGCTACATTGTTGGATTAAAGTTAAAAATAGGCTACAAACTTACACAAATGTACCGATGTCGCCCCCAAACCCATTTCCGTCCTACTGTCGCCTACAAACTTATAAAAAATGTGCTGATGTTAACATTTCGTTACCGGTTACCTGCTGAACCGGTAAAGTTAATTATTTAACTTTTTTTATTCATTTTATATGTCCCGATGTCGCCCATATACTTTCAGTTGTGTCCTGATGTCGCTCATATACTTTCAGTTATGTCCCGATGTCGCCCATATACTTTCAGTTCTGTTTCGATGTATCACCGACGTGTCATGACTACTTAGAAGCCACGTAATCAACCATTTTGGTTGACGGTTAAAAAAGTATTTTGTTTATATTAGCACATTTTTTATAAGTTTGTAGGCGACAGTAGGACGTAAATGAGTTTGTGGGCGACATCGGTACATTAGTGTAAATTTGTAGCCTATTTTTGGCTTTAACCCTACATTGTTCAATAACTTTTTGTTGTATTGTGATTTCTTTTAGCAATTAGCACACAACGTTTGTTTATTTATTTTGTGGGTATAACTTTTGTTTTATTTGACAGTTCAAGGTATCTATTTTTCGTAAAAAAAATATCGGTCAACAGAAGGTTGTCTTAGCCGGTTGTAAGAATCAACAGAGAATCAGTAGCTGTTTCTTTTTCAGAGATAAAAACTAACCTTGCCTTTCAAAAAAAAAAAAAAAAGCTAAGCTCACACTGCACAACCTTAATTGGTCAACAAGGAATCACTAGCTGTTTATTTTTTTCCATTTCAAGTGAATAGTTGCTACATACTCACAGAACCAATCACTGACCAATACACAACAAAACGACAACAACTTTCAATCTCAGTCAAAAACTCAAGTCTTGATGTTTTATAAATTTCAATTCATTAGATTCAGTTCATTACAACAACAAAAACAACCCCACTCTCCTCTGTTTCAATTATGAGTTTGTGGTACCAACAAGTTAAGCTAAGTTAACATGTATGTTTAATATACAGTCAACCTCCTTTATCTAGATATAATAAGCTGAACTATTATCATTCACTTAATAAATTGATATTTGATTATTTTCACAATTTTTATTTTTTGTCTCAGGGAAAACAACAACCCACTTGACCTCAACATTTTTCCGTTTAACAACAGAGATCATGGCAAACAAACACTTGATGACTCTTCTTCTTATGCAGCTCTAGGTACATACATACTAGTATACTACCATACTCCTTTCATTTTCAATTCTTTTCTTGTCAAAAATAAAATAACATAAATTAATGTTCATTACTTAACTTCATCAAAAAGATGCTATAGTTAGCATTGTAATGTATCATATGCTTTACTCCTGAAAGTATTTTTTTAAGGGTGGCTATTATTAGCTAGGATTGGTGTGTTAATAAAATTCAGTGTAATAAAATATAACATGTGGGCTAGCTAG
Organism: Rutidosis leptorrhynchoides; assembly: GCF_046630445.1. Lineage (NCBI taxonomy): Eukaryota > Viridiplantae > Streptophyta > Magnoliopsida > Asterales > Asteraceae > Rutidosis > Rutidosis leptorrhynchoides. Next base: position 427,414,809 of record NC_092338.1, on the reverse strand, counting down.
TATGTTGCAAGCCCAGTGTGTTAGCCCAGATTGATCTCTTCATGTATTTTCCAATTTTTGCACAATTTAGTGAAAAATTTATATTAATCTAATTCCTTATTTTTTGCAAAAAAAAAAAAAAAAAAAAAAAAAAAAAAAAAAATAGTACAGTAAGTAGCTAGAGAAATGAAGTAATTAATAGTAAATATTAATATATAACACATGAAAAGTCATATCAATGTTTGGTTTTGAATAAATTTAAAATTAAAATTTGTGTGTGTTAAGTTTGTGATTTTTGATGATATGATATTTAGGAGTCATCAGGAAAAAGAAAAAGGCCTTTAAAAAGCAGGATAAAAGTGTGAATAAGGTGTATGAATGTAGGTTTTGTTCCCTTAAGTTTTTCAAGTCAGAAGCTCTTGGGGGACACATGAACCGCCATCGCAAAGGTACCTACTTAGATATTTATAGAAACCTAACTATAAAAAACCATGCTCAATAATCTTTGCTTTAATGATTTCAACCCATCATATATATATCAAACCTACAGTATACATGTCTTGCATGTCCATGTTTTTGTCTTTAGGTTTCACCCTATCACTGCTTTAAATTTATATTAAATATTAAATTAATTATTTGATGTTGTTTAGTGCTATTTTTATGGTATGTTGTGAATTTGTGATGTCAGCGTAAAAGTAGCCTCAATATTAGTACTAGGAGACTAGGAGAATATCTAATTTAACATTTTGAAGTTTAAATTATGATTAATTGTTTTATAAACTATAATTTAACATTTTGAAGGTTTAAACTATGATTAAGTATAGAATTCTTTTTTAATACTTATTTTTGGTACATGAATGGGCGTTATTCATGGTATTTCTGAATTATATTATACATATGAAATTATGAAATTAAGTTAAATAAAATAAAATAAACAAAGAGTTGTTGGGCTTTATGGTTAACATCTTTCAGTCTTCAATATAGTATAATCAAATAATCATTTGACAATGACCTACTATTTGTTGTGATGGTTTGATCAGAAAAGGAGATGGAGGAACTAAACCGAGCTCGTCAACTGGTTTTTAGCAAAGATAATCATCTACCGCAACTCCCTCACCAACTAGGGTACGTATATTAATATATTATATCCACATATTCTTTTATTTGTAGATATAATTAATGAAATGTATATATGTAATGATGTTCTAAACCTAAGTTAAGTATTTTTGTGTCATAAATGAAGTGGACAACCAGTGGTACATGGAGGGTTTCATCATTCAACAATGGGAACTACACTTTATCCCACAATACTCTTCTCCGGTACTCCGACAACCGTTTTACCACCACCACCACCACAACAAACGCCACCACATATGTACACTTCATCAACATCGCAACTAATTAACAACAACCACCCCTACTCGTCACAGTATCCGATAAACGACTACTTTGTACCACACTTTCATTTCACCAACAATCCACCACCACCTTTTAGCTTCCCAAATATAACCGGAACAAGCATCCAACCACCACCACCGCCACCGGAAAGTAGTACGAATCACACATGCATTAGTGCACTTGTTGGACAAAGTTTCACACTTGAAGGAAGTAATACTGGTCGAGACATGTCACTGCATCTCTAGTCAATCGATAGTTAATATATTAGTTATAACTCTTAAAAAAGTTTATATTATTAATTTTGTTATTCAAGTTTAATTTATTTATGCTTTAGGGGTAATTGTAAAAATTCTAAAGTAGGGACTAGTGAGGGAAAATGTGAAGTTGTGGTTTTCAACTGAAAGTCAGTCCTCTACCTTTTTTTGGATATCAATTTTATGTTTCCTAGTTGCATGGGGATTGTGTCTTCAGTTCCAAACACCGTTTTATCATATCTTTTTGTCTTTTCATTTGCTAAATTAATGCTTGTGATTAATTACATTATTTTGGAAGTCAGATATGGATTATTTGTACCATGACACAATGCTTAAATTGGTTATAACCCTCTGCAAGATGTCCAATCCATTTGACTTTTTTTTTTTTTTTTTTTTTTTTCAGTGTGATATAAAATTAGTAATCTTCTTTTATTACATGTTTAAATTTAAATAAAGAATATAAGTTTGATGTATTTATTTATTTATTTTTTTGCAAAAATAACGATAATTTTTATAAATACTAAAAACACTTTTAAAAAGAAAACGCTTTCAACCAAAGGAAAAATGTACAAGGACACGGAACCGAAACCCACAAGGCTCGTATCTAGAAAACGTCTAACATACAATACTTACTAAGTCCCATTACTAAACAAGAAGGTACTAACACATCAACCTAAAAACCACATTCTAAAAACAGATTACACATTACAAACGCAACAAAACAAATAAACCTAAGGATCCACTTTTACCATTTTAATCTTGAAAGATAGAACCTTTAAGGAACCATCGCCGTATAATAGTTGTTTGATAAATGCAATGGATATTATATATTAATTAAGGTATAAATATTAAATGGAGGTGTTGTATTTCTACTATGTAGGGTTCAACATACACTTTTTTATTGTGAAGTATTATTCGTCGTTCAGAAGATACATACAAACGCACTAAATGCTGAACGGCATTTAATGTTGAATCAACTCATTTAACCGTAACCAAACACAATCAGATATAGAGACGATTTGGGCAATTTCAGACATAAGTTACAAATTACAAGTGCTCCAAGCCTCAGCATCAGTACTCCTTTTATTTGGACATAAGGTTCATAACTTGAAAACACTAGAAACATAAAGAACCATAACACAATCACTTCTTTTTAGCCAAAAACAATCCCCATCGTTGCTCCCCTGAACCAACTCGCACTAGCTTTGCCTTCCAACCGCCTACAATATCGTTGTAGTCTACCTGCAGATACCACATTATTCGACAAAAGACGTAAACAAAGGTTCACATTCAACCACCATTCGTGTAACAAAACTAAAAAGTGCGCAAAAATTCATGTAAAGTACTCACTTCAGTGAAGTCCTTTATGAATTCTTCTTTTTCGTTCTCAACTCTTTTTAGTTCCCTAGTAAGAACTTCCTTGAACTAAAAGAAATGGTAACAAATATAAATTGCAGAAACAGGACAACAGTATGTAATTAGAAAGAGTACTTACAAGTAGCGAAAACAACTACAAAGACGGCTTCATTTGAACAGTTTCTCGTTAATCTATCTTATGTATCTAGCTTGTTATACGCGTTTGAGATAGAGAAAAAAACGAATCAGCTTATTCATTCAGAAAGTAGTTAACATGTAAAAGTATGAAAGAACCTGTTCTGTTCTATCCTCTGCTGCAACCTCTTCAAATCCAGCATCTGTAAGCATCTAAAGAATAAAAGTGAAATGATTACAGACGAAACTTTCGTATAAACTAAGAATATTATCATCGTCCACTTTTAATGCAATGTAAATAAATCAACATATCAAACTCTATAACTTTATATTAAACGAAGATTTACCTGGCCGTAAGTTTCAACATCATGGAGATCATATCCTCTTTGCTTGATGTATTCTGCAAAATCTTGAGATGGTGTTCCAGCTTTTCGGCAGTAATCACTAATGAGAACTTTTCCACCCGGTTTCAACCACTTGTAAAAGGTTCGAAACAATGCCAGTTTATCCTGTAAATTAAAAACATAATATGAAATATTAAGAAAAACATGTTTATAAGGCACCTTGAAAGTAATATGTGATATTTGTTGAATCTTACTTGAATATGGAGGATGGTATCGCGGCTGTAGATGACATCAAATGTATTATCTGGATATGATTTCTTTGTACAATCCGCAACCTCGAATTCAACTGAACATTTGAGGCCTATTGCGCGTTCGAGAGCTAAAGCGATCATATTTACAGATAGATCAATTCCAACAACATTAGCACCAAAGTTTTCAGCCATATAGAAGTCGCCTCCCCCGATCCCACATCCAACATCTAAAACATTCTGACCTGGCTTCAGATCCAACTTTGCAACAAATTCTTTCGTGGTGTCTGCTCAAAAAATAAAGATTTTATCTTTAAATGACTAAAATTTGGCTCAAATATATTAGGGCATTTATTTAACACTATTTCTAGTCTATATGATTCTGATACAGTGCTATTTTTAGATAACTAAACTTACAAGCTAAAAGAGGTCATATTTCATTAATATAGGCAAAATCAGGTGGTAAATTGGGCGGGTTGGTAATTGGTCAAAATAGACTGTATTGACCTACGCAAATTCTTTCTAGTAGTGTAGAAAATAAAAATATATCAAATTTAAATAACCAATAGTACTATATAAGAATGCACTAACTATTTTGAATAAATCAATTGCAGAGGTTGTAACTTGAGTATAATTTAGGCAACTTTTAATCGTATAACCCGTTCTGCTTCTTACTTATCAAGTTGACATACTTTCTGTTGGATGGTGACTCAATTTTATTTTGAGTTGTCAACTTGTTACCTAACAAAGTTTATGGGCACATGGCTGAATTACATTCAACAATTCAACAAATGGATGCCAACAAAGTCAAATAAAGGAGAAAGCTAAAGTAATACAATATTGCTTTGAAGACTTTATTTAAAACATGTCTTTAGACAATTGAAGTCAGGCCATGTGTATTCACATATGCAATCTACGGATATATCTCAACTATAAATGGCAGTGCATGAAACCTCATTTGGATATCCCATGCAAAGTGAAAGAGTTTCATAATAACTCTTGTACTTGTAAGAAAAAATAGAGAAAAGAGTGGTATAGAATTGTTAGTCAAAATTCTATACGAGTGAGTTACGAGGGAAGTGTAATAATCTAGTGAGTGGTCCAAATACTTTGTTAGTATTTTCGGAGCCTAGATTAGAGTGATACATTGTAACCTCGGGTTTGCCATATTTGCTAGTAAAATCCATCTCTGCTTCCGCCCGTGGACTAGGCCTCACGCCGAACCACGTAAATCCTTGTGTCTTTATTTATTGCTTAATTGTTCTATTAATTTCTCGGGGTCTTGAAAGTGCGCTAAATCACAACAAACTGGTATCAGAGCGTAGCTGTGATTAAATATTCAAGATGACGATAATAAGGTCAGACGTAGAGAAATTTAATGGCCAGAACGATTTTGGTCTTTGGCGAATGAAGATGCGGGCTCTACTGAGCCAACAAGGTTATTTGTTAGCTTTGAAAGGGAGAGAACATCTACCCGAAAAGTTGACAGATGAAGAGAAGGATGAACTTCTGGAAAAGGCACACGGTATGATTATTCTAAATCTTGCCGATTGTGTGCTTAGAGAAGTTGCGGCAGAAACCACACCGGCTGGACTTTGGAAACAGCTAGAAACTCTATATATGACTAAGAGTCTCACGAACCGGTTGTATATGAAACAACGGTTGTATACTCTTCGGATGAAAGAAGGTTCACTAAATGATCACATCGATGAGTTCAATAAAATAATTTTGGACTTGAATAATATTGGTGTGAAAATTGATGATGAAGATCAATCGTTAATTTTCTTATGTTCCTTGCCAAAATCGTACGAGCATTTGGTTGCAACTCTACTATATAGTAGAAAAACTATTTCCATGGAGGATGTCAAATCTACCTTGAACTCTAGCGAGTTAAGGAAGAAATCCTCGGCGGATTATCTGGAAGAGAGTGCAGAAGGTTTGGTGGCAAGAGGAAGACGTAACGATAGAGCATCAAGTAGTAACAACAAAGGTCGTTCTAGATCGAAACCAAGATCTAGAAAGATCAAGTGTTACAATTGTCACAAGGAAGGTCACATGCGTAGAGACTGTCCAGACTTAAAAGGAAAAAGAGAGACTTGGAATGCAGCGGGAGCCGATAAAGTTGCCGCAGTTGCAGAAAATGATTCTGATGGTGCAAATGTTCTTAGTGTTACCGATGGCCTCTCAAGTAATGAGTGGATTCTTGACTCGGGTTGTTCTTATCATATGTGTCATATTAGGGACTGGTTTACTACCTATCAACAAATAAATGGTGGTAAAGTCCTTATGGGAAACGATGTAGCTTGTAAGGTTGTTGGCATAGGAACGATCCAAATCAAGATGTATGATGGCACGGTGAGGACTTTGACAGATGTCAGGCATGTTCCAGAATTGAGAAAGAATCTTATATCCTTGGGTACGTTGGACTCCATCGGCTGTGAGTATCGAGCCCGAGGTGGAGTATTAAAAGTTTCTAGAGGTGCACTTGTCGTGATGAAAGGTGAAAGGTGTAATGGCCTTTACCTGTTAAAGGGTAGCACGGTTACTGGAGCGGCAGGAGTTTCTTCATCGGCTAAAGATGTAGATACCACCAAGTTATGGCACATGCGCCTTGGGCACATGAGAGAGAGAGGAATGATGGAGCTTAGTAAACGAGGTTTGCTGTGCGGTCAGAATATCGGAAAATTGGAATTCTGCGAGCACTGTGTATTCGGAAAACATAGTCGAATAAAGTTTGGCACAGCCGTTCACAGGACGAAAGGTACTTTGGATTATATCCATTCAGATCTTTGGGGTCCATCTCCTGTTCCTTCAAAAGGTGGTGCGAGATACATGTTAACCTTTATTGATGACTATTCGAGAAGAGTATGGGTTTATATCCTTAAACGTAAGGATGAAGTCTTTGTCAATTTCAAGCAATGGAAGATGATGATAGAGAAGCAGACTGGAAAGTTCATTAAGCGCTTGAGAACTGACAATGGACTGGAATTCTGCAAAGGCGAATTCAATGAGTTCTGTAAGAACGAAGGCATTGTGAGACACCACACAGTGCGGTTTACACCACAACAGAATGGCGTTGCAGAACGGATGAATAGAACGCTCCTTGAGTGAGCGAGGTGTATGCTCTCAAATGCAAAATTACCAAATATATTTTGGGCTGAAGCTGTCAACACAGCTTGTTATTTGGTAAATCGGTCTCCATCAACGGCAATTGATTGTCAAACTCCTTTGGAGAAATGGTCAGGTTCCCCTGCAAGTTACAGTGATTTGAAGATATTTGGTTGTCCTGCTTATGCTCATGTGAAAGATGGTAAACTTGAGCCGAGGGCTAAGAGATGCATATTTCTAGGGTATGCAGATGGGGTGAAGGGTTATAGATTGTGGTGCCCTGATGGTAAATCATCCCGATTTCTCATCAGCAGGGATGTGACATTTGATGAGTCTGCTATGTTGAAAAAGACAGAGGAGGAACAAGTAGTTGCTGAAAAAGATCGTGAAGTTGAAGAGCAGGTGGAGCAAGAAATAGAAGTTCCACAAGGAGTAGTACAAGATACTCATGTCGAGCCCGTTGTAGAAGACGTACATGACTCTGGTGTTGATCAAATGACACCAGAAGATCAGTCAGATGAGCAACATGATCTACAGAATTATAATCTAGCAAGAGATAGAGAACGACGAGCAATAAAACCACCACAACGGTTTGGGCATGCAGATTTGGTAGCTTATGCCCTGAGTATGGCAGAAGATATAGAGGTCCAAGAACCTGCTACATATCGTGAAGCTATAAGTGGCCCAGAATCTGCAAAGTGGTCTGTAGCTATGAATGAAGAGATGGAGTCTCTTTATAAGAATCATACGTGGGAGCTGGTGAAACCGCCAAAAGGTCAGAAGATTGTTGGATGCAAATGGATCTTCAAAAAGAAGGATGGAATTCCGGGTGTAGAAGATGAAAGGTTCAAAGCACGCCTTGTAGCAAAAGGCTTTACTCAGAGAGAGGGAGTTGACTTTAATGAAGTTTTCTCACCGGTCGTAAAGCATACATCTATTCGCGTGTTACTTGCCATGGTTGCTTTACTTGATATGGAGCTGCAGCAACTAGATGTCAAGACAGCATTCTTACATGGTGAGTTGGAGGAACGGATCTTTATGCGCCAGCCAGAGGGATTTGTGGTCAAAGGAAAGGAAGATTATGCTTGTTTGCTGAAAAAGTCATTATATGGCTTGAAGCAATCACCTCGACAATGGTATAAGCGGTTTGACGTATTCATGACTAGTAAATGTTACTCGCGGAGTGATTATGATAGTTGTGTATATCACAAGAAGCTTCCAGATGGCTCGTACGTTTATTTGCTGTTATATGTGGATGATATGTTGATTGCTTCGAAAAACATGTCTGAGATCGATCAGTTAAAATCTCAACTCAAAAGTGAGTTTGAGATGAAAGATTTGGGTGCAGCTAAGAAGATATTGGGAATGGAGATTATCAGAGATAGGCGTGAAGGAAAATTGTATTTGTCACAAAAGAAATATATTGAGAAGGTTCTTCAGCGTTTTGGGATGGATAACTCCAAACCGGTTAGTACTCCACTTGCTGCACATTTCAAACTTTCATCGCGTTGTCACCTGAAACTGAGGAGGAGGTGGAGCATATGTCACATGTTCCATATGCTAGTGCTGTGGGTAGCATCATGTATGCTATGGTATGTACTAGACCGGATATTGCGCATGCAGTAAGCGTGGTGAGTAGATATATGGATTGTCCAGGGAAAGCTCATTGGAAAGCAGTGCAATGGATTCTTCGGTACCTCAGAGGGACAACAGATACTGGCTTAGTATTTGATAACGGTGGTAATACTAATGTTACCGGATACGTTGATTCAGACTATGCTGGTGATTTGGATCGGAGAAGGTCTCAGACTGGGTATGTTTTTACTCTCGGAAAATGTGCTATTAGTTGGAAAGCAACATTACAATCGACTGTTGCTTTGTCGACAACTGAAGCGGAATACATGGCTCTGACTGAGGGTGTGAAAGAAGCAAAGTGGCTGAGGGGTTTGGTTGGTGATCTGGGTTTGCAACACGACGAAACTGTGGTGCATTGTGATAGCCAGAGTGCCATATATTTGACTAAAAACCAAGTGTATCATGAGAGAACCAAACACATTGATGTACGGTATCACTTTATTCGTAAAGTCGTATCTGAAGGAGTTATAATGGTCAAGAAGATCAGTACGACACATAATCCGGCAGATATGTTGACTAAGCCCGTCACTACAAACAAGTTCGAACATTGTTTGGACTTGGTTGGCGTTCGAAGAAAGTGATGAGCCCGGGAGGGCTGACAGGAAGCAGAGATTGATAACGGATAGCAAAGGATGAAAATGTTCGTCAAGGTGGAGATTTGTTGGATGGTGACTCAATTTTATTTTGAGTTGTCAACTTGTTACCTAACAAAGTTTATGAGCACATGGCTGAATTACATTCAACAATTCAACAAATGGATGCCAACAAAGTCAAATAAAGGAGAAAGCTAAAGTAATACAATATTGCTTTGAAGACTTTATTTAAAACATGTCTTTAGACAATTGAAGTCAGGCCATGTGTATTCACACATGCAATCTACGGATATATCTCAACTATAAATGGCAGTGCATGAAACCTCATTTGGATATCCCATGCAAAGTGAAAGAGTTTCATAATAACTCTTGTACTTGTAAGAAAAAATAGAGAAAAGAGTGGTATAGAATTGTTAGTCAAAATTCTATACGAGTGAGTTACGAGGGAAGTATAATAATCTAGTGAGTGGTCCAAATACTTTGTTAGTATTTTCGGAGCCTAGATTAGAGTGATACATTGTAACCTCGGGTTTGCCATATTTGCTAGTAAAATCCATCTCTGCTTCCGCCCGTGGACTAGGCCTCACGCCGAACCACGTAAATCCTTGTGTCTTTATTTATTGCTTAATTGTTCTATTAATTTCTCGGGGTCTTGAAAGTGCGCTAAATCACAACACTTTCTTTTATCCATAACCCAACCATGCATATTAGAATTTTCAAACTGAATCAACTTACTGTTGACTTTTTACAAAAGTCAATGTGGCATACCTATTCCTCCTGTGCTTACATATCCTGATCCAAATATTCGTTCATAACGTAATATGCCATTGCTTTTGTACTGTACATTATCCAAGAATTGCTGAAATCCCTTATCATCCTCAGAACTCACTACCTTCTGCCATATCCAGCATATCTGCAATAACACACACCAACATGTGCAGCAGCTAAAAAAAGAAAAGAAAAAAAACTAAAATAATAACTATAACTATAAAATTATCATAGTAAACACGGTACCTGATTTTGAGTTTTAACATCGCGTTCATAAGTTCCTATGAATTTTGATCCAAGTAAAGTGAGTTCATAGGAATTACCAGAACCATTGGATATGTAACATTCCTTAAACACCTACAAAATCATATTCATTTACATTACCATTATCAATGAAAGTTACATACAGTAATTTTTTATAAAGTTTACAAATTTATGATTTTTTATAAAGCTCGCAAGGTTCCTTGTATCTTATAATATTGAAAGATAGATAAAAGGTTTACTTGGTCTATGTGTACATTCGAACTTTGTAATTTTCTTAGTCAATTTATTAGTACCTTGGTGTAGAACCGAGGTTCACGAAAGTGAGACTTGTGTTTATGGTCTCCAGATTGTAGAGAGCACGATTCGATAAAGAAAATAAATCCACCCACCTTCACCCATTTCAAAAGTTTTCCAGCAATATCTTCAATCTGTAACCGGAAAAATAACAACATTTAGCAAGGTCAATTAGTTGACTTTCTAAACCAGAATCTGGCAGATGATAGAAGTGAGACAACAAAGCAGAGTAGTAATATTACCTGCTTAAAATCAGAAAAAGAAGCACAAATACTTACAAGTTGTCATATTAATAGAGGTGGAAAATTAGCGTCTTAAGTAACATGTTAATACGAATCATTGTTGTTTTGGCCCGAAAATGGGTCAGTTTGACCCACAAACACTTGCGTTGTCAACTTCTTGAAAAGGTTAACAATTAACCGATGTTTTGATTCTAAATTCTAGATATTGAATTTGGGAATTTTTTTGATAATAAGTTAACTTTTCTGGCTTGTTACAGGGACCCAATGATACGATTAAGTCAAAGGCATTGCATATGATCATAATTATGGTCAACAACGAAAACATATTCTCAAATAACAGGATGAAACATATACATGTAATCACCAATTTCATTGTAAAGCCACATTGAACAGGATTCCAGTGTTATATGTCTTCGTTTCATGAGTCAATTACTACTACGCTAATTTCTATTAGCTTATCGAAAAATAAAAAATTATGAAAAGGATTCACAGGCTCACAGCTCACCTGTTTGTCTGAGAGATTCGTCAATAACAAATTTGAGAATATTAAATCCACTGATTCAGCTGGAAAGGTAAGGTCTGGCAAAGTAACATCACCGCACTTGAATTCAGCATTTTCATCATACCCGTTAATACTGTCGTTCTGCAAGAGTAAGTAGTTGTAAATGACGAAAACAGCCTTAGAATAAATATAACTATTTTCCACAGTGATTAAGTATTTATACCTTTTTTACCACACTTTCAGTAGAATCAAGGGCTATCACCTTGGCCGCCTTTTTGGCTAGTTCACTGGTAAAATGACCAACGCCATCTCCTAGTTCCAGCACTATTTTACCTTCATATGATGGGATGAATGACAGTACCTACACAAACAGAAGACATGAGTCACATTGTTTAAAGTAAAAACTAAATGCTATTAAGAATATGATCGCACAAATGGTAATAAATCTTAAAGATGACAGTAAGTGCAATCCAAAGTAGAAAACCCCGTTTAACTAGGAAAAAGGTAACAACTATAGTACTTATACACCAGGAATATCAAGAATTGCTATATGATAAAGATGGTTTTTTCTATGAACAAAATTTTGGCATGTCGATTGTTATCAGTTGATAAAATGTAAAAATTATTCTGTTTTTTTTTTTTTTTGAGAAAACTTTATCCAAAATATTCATAGATGAAAATACTTAGAACAGTATAAGTAAATACGTCACCCGAAAGTCATTATCTGACTTCCTAAGCAGTCACATCATCATAGTCAAAATTACTTTCTAACAGTAAGAAGTTGATTATAGAATTAAGGTCTTGATAATAATAATAATAATAATCAAATATGATCATACTCATTTTTGAACATCCAAACACCCCCCAAGTAGTAATCACAGAAATATGTTTTCTTCAATTTGGCAAAAAGCTTAGAACAAAAACATAAACATAAATATAAACAAAAACTGTAAGCTGTTTCCATCAATAAGTACCTGAGACATATCTTCATTGTTAAGCTCAAAAGCCATAGAATAGAATCAGATATCAAATAGTAAGATCAAAGAGTGCACAGTTCTTCAGAATCTTATTATCTCACATTGAACATCTTGTCAATATATAATACTTGATCAGCAAGTGGCTCTTATTTTAATCTGCACAAGAGTATATACTATTATTCTATTCTACATGATTAGTGTATTACACATATATACATTAATGAATAAGGTGCTGCTTTATCGTCTGCCATAGTTCCATTTATTTCCCTTTATTCGCCCTTTCGTTTCAGCTATGGTTGTTCATCCACCAAACCCATCTTTTCTCATTTTCTGTACATTGTTTATTTTGTATTTACAAAGTGTTGTTCAGTTAAAAGTTTTAGATTTTGCAGTTTAAACATAACTATGCATGCAACACTACACGTGCTGCAGGATAAGAATATTCATTTTAAGTAAATGTAAGTTTATGTAACAACATGTCACGTACTCTATTTCAGTTTTAATCATTTATGATTTCACTCTACTAATTTTATGCATTAAAAAGAAGAAAGTATACATTCAATATATCAATCAAACTGATGCATCATTGTTTTTCTAGAAGACCAAATAATGGAACAGATGAATTGAAACTTTATGAAGTACAAATAATGCATTAAACTGCGACAACCAAGGACAGAAAGTTACAACACACAAAGTACTAAAATGACACACCACGACGATCTGAGCCTCAGCACCAGCATTTATTATCACACAACGTTGATAACTTCAAAAACTACAGAATAAAGACCGTAAACGAAATTACTTCTTTTTAGCGAAAAACAAACCCCATTTCTGCTCTCCTTGACCAACCCTCACCAGCTTCGACTTCCAACCGCCAACAATATCATTGTAGTCTTCCTGCAGATATTATTTTATAACACAATTCGTTAACAAACAATCATTCTACTACCACCAATTTTCAAGCAACGATTTTAAGAATTTAAAAGGGTGCAGAAAGTTATGTAAAATACTCACTTCAGTAAAGTCTTGAATAAATTCTTCCTTTTCCTTCTCGACCCTTTCGAGTTCCCTTGTAAGGACTTCCTTAAACTAAAAGAAATATTACCAATTATAGATTGTAAAACGGGGCAATGAAAGAAATTACAATAAGTGAGTTACTTGAATATTATGTAATCTTAGGCTTTATGTACACAAAAATAAAAATACATTTTGGGCGACTTTTAACATGTTTGACCCGTTTCCTTTTAAGCCATCTTTTTGAACCATTTGACAGTGAGATAAAAAAAAGTAACACGAATCGACCCACTCATTTATTAATTAGTGGCAGCTGTAGGATATCTAGGTTCTAGTACAAATAGTATGTGGGTATGCAGTATGATAGCAAGTTTTTTTTTTTCCTTCTCTTTTTTTTTTTTTTTTTTTTTCCTTCTAATACTGCAAAGAGAATTTAAGGTATAAAATGTACACACCCTAAATAGTACAAAATAACTAAGAGTATACAAGAACCTGTTCTGTACGATCCTCTGCTGTCACCTCTCCAAAGCCAGCATCTCTAAGCATCTAAATGATACCAGTAGATATATCAATACACACAAACACTAAGATATAATCTGAAGTTTCGACCTTTTATATATATTTCAATTTCAACGCTTTGATTTACCTGGCCATAAGTTTCGACATCGTGAAGATCGTATCCTCTTTGCTTGATGTATTCTGCAAAATCTTGAGATGGTTTTCCAGATTTTCGGCAGTAATCACTTATGAGAACTTTACCCCCCGGTTTCAACCACTTGTAGAAGGTTCGGAACAATGCAGGTTTGTCCTACAATACATTTTTGAAAAGAACAAAAAAAGACATGGTTATAGTGAAATTTGAACTATTTATACTAATAAATAGGTCAAAATTGCTAAATTTGTGATTATGATGAATATTACTTGAATATGGAGGATGGTGTCACGGCTGTAGATGACATCGAATGTATTATCTGGATACGATTTCTTAGTGCAGTCAGCAACCTCAAATTCAACTGAACATTTGAGACCGATAGCTCGTTCAAGAGCAAACGAGATCATATTTACAGAAAGATCAATCCCAACAACATCAACATCAAATTTCTCAGCCATATAAAAGTCGCCTCCACCAATACCGCATCCAACATCTAAAACTTTCTGGCCCGGTTTCAGATCCAACATTGCAACAAATTCTTTTGTGGTGTCTGCTCAAAATACAACATTACAACAGACATAAAACATATACTCCGTATCATATATTGGCAAAAAATTGTAAATTTGGCATACCTATTCCTCCTGTGCTCACAAAACCCCGTCCGAATATTCGTTCATAACGTAATATGCCGGTGCTTTTATACTGTACATTATCCAAGAACTGCTGGAAGCCCCTATCACCCTCTGAATTTTCCACTTTTTGCCATATCCAGCATATCTGCAATAAACACGAACATGAGCTCATTCCACAGTGAAAATTCAGTAGACCATACGAAAAAATAAAGTACCTGATTTTGATTTTTCTTACTGCGTACATAAGCTCCAATGCATTTCGATCCAATTAAAGATAACTCGTAGGATTTACCAGATGCATCAGATGTGTGGCATTCTTTAAAGACCTAAACAACCATACCCAACAAAGAAAACTATTATATCTATACATTCAAGTTATAACAAGATATGAAAAGCATGTATGATAAAAACTGTTACATATTAGTATAGTATCATTAAAACTGCAAAAAGTTTATAGTCATGATATTCATAAAATCGTAAGTTTTCATGATTACTGAGAATACTGATAACGATCATCATAACAAAGTTAGAAACTTTAAAAAGTAATCGAACGTATTCCATAGTCTGGGTCAAGTCAAACACCACATCCATGACATTAAGTAGTGGCAATTTTGTCCCGTTTGCTTATGAATGGGTTGATTTGGGGTGTACCATATCCCAAAAAGGTCAAATGCGCCAAGTCATATAATTTAACTAAGAGGGAAGCGGGTTAAATGGGTCAAACGGATCAAACATAGCCCAAGTCAATTTTTAATAGATATAATGGTAGAAACTCTTAAACCTTTTTTACTCAAAGATTCAAATTATGATTTTAGTAATAATACTGCTTCATATGCATAGTTAACACATTAATTATCAATAGTTTCTTTAAAGATTGAAACAAAGTTATTGCAGGCCAACCAATTTTAGCACTTTTTAAACACAGCTAAAAAACCATTTCAACCTGAACTTGTTTTTGACCCGTTAACCAACCTCCTCTGCGTGTCCATCTTGCTACCTTTCCTAGATATTGAGATTCGAGATCCAGCCCAAAGTGTAACAAAATTTAACAGTTTTGAAGTCAATCTATTTATACCTTGGTGTAGAATCTAGGTTCACGGTAGTGTGTTGGGTTGTGCTTTCGTTTATGGTCACCAGATTGGTGAAAGCATGACTCTCTGAAGAAAATATATCCTCCCACCTTCACCCATTTCAGAAGTCTTTCAGCAACATATTCAACCTGTAATCAATCAGATAAAAACAAATAAAACGGTATTTAGCCACACACACAAAAAAAAAGAAAAAAAGAAACGAAGTGTGAAAAGACAAAACTAGTCCTCGGATAGCAACACTAATACTACAGTGATTTCATAAAACCGAGCCATAATTTATATCTAGTATTTCAGAAAAATGTGTAAACACATACCAAAAAGGAAACAACTTAAGCATGTTAGTCATATTAAAAAACTAAATAAAATATATATAATATATATTCATTTGATAGCAAGAACATAATTTTATCTCAATTAGTTGTTCTTTATGACTTCACCAAATATCAACTCAAATGGTACATCTATTTTTGTGAGTACTAATAAGATCTGGATCAACATACATATCTTCAAATACATGAATGGGTTTAAAGTTCACCTCGTTATCAGAAAGATACATCAATAACCAGTTTGAGAAGATCAAATCAAGTGATTCAGATGGAAAGTTTAGTTCTGGCGATGTAACATCAGCACACATAAATTTGACATTTTCAAAGTGCCCATTGATGCTCTCATTCTGCAAGAATAAGTAATTATTAATGACAAAAAGTACCTTATATAATACATAAATATACTTTTTATCCATGGTGAGTTATGCTACCTTTTTAACCACATTTTCAATAAAATCAAGGGCTATGACCTTGCCCGCCTTTTTGGCCAATTCACCCGTAAAACGACCAATACCAGCTCCTAGTTCCAAGACTGTTTTCCCTTCATATGATGGTAGGAGAGACAGTACCTAACAAAAGAATACAATGAGGCTTTTAGTATCATTAACATGACCCATTTACCGACTTTTTATCACAAAAACATCCATATTTCAGACATTTAAATCTGCTATTACTCAAATAAATAGAGTTCACAAAGCATTTAAACAATTAATGATATATAACCACTTCAAACATCAAAGTAAACACTACTTTTTTATAAAAAGAAAAGTATAAATGCATTACAGAACTTGTGAGAAACATGAAATTCGTGAACATTAAGCATTAAGCAATGAAGAAGGAAAAGGAAAAAAAAAATGCAGTATGATGCAAGTAACATTTATATGGATAGAAACATCGCATTGCAACAGATTTCAGTTTGTAGAATGTCTAAATTCAGTTTGTTGATGCAAAACTTATATATAAGTATGATATAATCAAACATCGATTTGATGCTTGGACGAATCATCTAGCTTAAATTCATCATAGTCGCGCAGAAAAGGTGAATACATGGTAGCCAACATATAAAATTTTCTTTCTAAGTGTTTGTAGACTTTTAGTATAAGATTATAAACTGAGCCTTTTTACGTTGCAAAAGAATATATTTATTATATTTAACATGTTGATTGTATTCGATTCAATAATGCTTCATATAATAGAAAAGGAACCTCATTTACTTAAGAATAGATTATAACAAAAATTAACAATATCTGTCATTTTCAGCTATCAACTTATGGCCATACAGTCCAGATTAAGCAAACATGCAATCATACACACAAGATTATTCAAGTATACAATAAGTATTAAGTAGTTAAGTAATATCCATCATAAAAACTACAAAAGTGGTCAATTTATTAAATTAAATATTGAATGAATAACAAAAACAAAAAACATCAAAAGTTGTAAAAAAAAAAATAAAAAAATTAGATGATCTAATAACTGTGTAGTGACTCCAAGATTATTTGAAACTAGATGGAGGTCCGGAGTAGCCCACTCCGTTGGGCCAGATAATCGGGATGAAAAAAAAAAATACTAAAAGACGAAATAGGTGATGTCGTGATGACCCAAGTACTATTCATTGGTGTTGTCAAATATACTTATTGCAAGTAAATGTAAATGTAAATAAATATACACTGTTAGCCAATCAGAAACACCCACATGACTACATCACAATTCATAAAAAGACAAAAGTAAATCTAATATATATAAATAAATAAATAAACATAATTACATAAATATATAAATATAAAAATAAATAAACAACAGAACAGATCCAATGAACCAATCAATAAACATAAGCAACAATGCATGTGTATGTATATAAGCTGTAAGCATGATTATTATAATTGTACCTCAGGCCTTTCTTCTTTGTCAAGATCAGATGCCATTGAATCAAGCATCATTGCTTCAACAGTAAGATCAACAGAGTGTTCCACCCAGTAGTTCTTTTGAATCTCACGTTCTTCACCTACATTATAATAATTATAATCAATCAAACAAAATTTAATCAGATAATGTCATTCCAAAATTAAAATTAAAATAATAAAAAAAAGGATAAAAAGAAATCACCATTGACAACAGCAGCCATTGCAGAGATGTTTAGGAGAAAATGGGGATTACAGAAAATTAAAAAGATAAAAACTTTGAACAAGAAATAAAAAGATTGAGTAAAAATAGGAAATGGGTTGTTTTTAATTGAGTGATTATGAGCCTTCGATTGCAAGACGAGCTCTAGTGAATGATCTTGATCGGCAATTGGATGATTTCCCTTTCTGCTGCATAGAAATTGGATCAAACAACACGAAATGCAAATGGGTTTTGAAATATGTGTGATCTTGGATTGAGGGTGTGTGTGTATTTATGGGCACAAGTGAAGTGATATTTGGTGATTCATTGCCATGTGATCACTGAATCCTTTTTGGACCATTCTCTTATTTTATTTTAGATTCTTAGTGTAAATTTTTATTATTAAAGTTAATTCATAAATTGAAGATTGATGATTAGTTGATAACATTTTTGTTAGTGAGCTTAGGTTGGTTGTTTCTTGTTTAGTTTAGATCGGATATTTGGTTTGTATGTTTTAAGGATGTTTCATCTTTAGTGAACTCCTT
This sequence comes from Rutidosis leptorrhynchoides, assembly GCF_046630445.1. Taxonomy (NCBI): domain Eukaryota; kingdom Viridiplantae; phylum Streptophyta; class Magnoliopsida; order Asterales; family Asteraceae; genus Rutidosis; species Rutidosis leptorrhynchoides. Next base: position 427,396,349 of record NC_092338.1, on the reverse strand, counting down.
TTTTATAATAGTTACTATTTCGTTTTTTATAAGTTAATAACATTAAATGGTGTTTGGACTTTGGACTAAAAAAAGCCTAAGATGCATGATGGAATTCGAGTTTGGCCGAAACAAAAAAACAAATAAAAAATAAAAAAGGGTCAATCACCAAAATACCCATTTTTTTGGCCTTTTCTGAGCTGGAACCCCCTTTTTTTTTTTGAGAATTTGCGCGCGCAAGGCGCAAGTATCTTTAGACCTTGCGACCTTGCGGCTTGCGCCTTTGCGTGTAAACGCAAGGCGCAAGGATAAGGACTTGCGTCCTTGCGCCTTGCGTCTTATCAGAATGGATTTTTCCTGATTTCTGGATAAGATTTTTTTGGATTCTTTGTACCTTTACGGATAAGATTATGTACCTGTCTATTTAATGAGGCTAGAACTCCAGATTAATCATTTTATTTCACTTCATTTTCAAAAAGATCAAGTCATTAGAGCATCGTTAAGGTACCAACTTTTATCTATTTTTTCACTAATTTGTGTCTTAATGAGCTGTAGTAATGATGAAGCATTTGTTGTTCATGTATGTTGTGGGGGTAATTTTGAATTTGTTAACAACATACCTATGTATCTGCCTCTTGACTGTTTTAGAACCAGATTAAAACTACCACTTGCTCCACAAAAACCAATAAATCGATGAGTATTGTTAAGGAAAATTCTCAAAAAAATTGAATTGCCACCTAATGCACCTGTTTCGCTAAGATATATTGATAATAATCATATTTTTGATATTACTGATGATCATGAAGATTTTTTTGAGTTTTTAAAACACGCTGTCACAAACGAGCCTATTGATATTTATGTTGTCGACAAAGTTAGAATGCTTCAACCCGGACAAAATTCACAAACACACCAGCCCCAACAAAATCCACAAACACACCATCTCCAACAAAACCTCCGGATTCTCGAGTCTCAACCAAACAAACAAACTCACCATCTGCAAAAAGAACAGGACGAAATACACAATTCCGAACCAAACCTCGAAACACACTATTTGGAAGAAAAACAGGCTGAAATACCACCTCCAAACACAGAAGAATTTGACTTCTTCAACCATGGCGCCGAGAACGTGTGTAAAATAAAAAAAAATAGAGAACCCGTTTATACCTGTTGTTGGGTCTAGTGAATCGGATGAAGCAAGTGACGAGGAAGATGAAGATGAAGAAGATGAAGAAAAACAAGATGTATTCTGGAATATGCCAACTCTACACAGTCAGCAAGATGAAGAAAACCCAGAATTTACGACCCCAATTCCAACCACGTATCAGGTATCTGATTTGATCAAAGTTCGTCAAACGTTTTAGAACAAGGAAGAATTCCTAAACCAGCTATTTACAAAATGCCTTGAAGAAAACTTTCAAATAAAGCCTGTAAAGTCAGACAAATCTCGGTACACCGCTAAATGTGTGTTGCCAAATTGTGAGTGGAAATGTAGTGCATACAAAATAAGACACACTGAAAACTTTATGGTTAAAAAGTTGCATGACGTACACACTTGCTCACGCACACAAATTATGGGAAACAATAAACATGCTACTAAAAAGGTGTTGGGTAGTATTCTTATGGATTCGTTCAAGGCTGCTAATCGAGAGTATAAACCAAAAGATATACGTGATGATGTAGCTAATCGGTTTAGAGTGAGCGTATCATACAATCAAGCATGGAGGGCCAAGTGTCAAGCAATAGAGATGTTACGTGGCAGTAGTGATGACTCCTTTAGAATGCTTCCCATTTACCTTCATAACCTTAAGATCCACAACCCGGGGACCATCACCAATTTGGTTACCGATAAAGAAAATAAATTTGTGATGTGTTACATGTCCATTGGAGTAGTTGTAAGTAAATATATATTAGCAAAAACCACCTTTTAATATGTACACCATACGCAAAGGCGCAAGGGTCACCTTGCGCCAACGAATACGCAAGGACGCAATAAAAACCTTGCGCCTGGCATTAAAGACGCAAGGACGCAAGGCTTTACTTGCGCTTCGTGGGCGCAAGACAGAAGAGTGTTCCCTGCGCCTTGCGTATGGTGTATGAGGTCTTTATTAATAATATTTGATTTACTGTGAAAATTTCATGCAGATTCGATCATTTGTGCAACATGTCCGCCCGATAATCATCGTCGATGCTTCACATTTAAAGGGTGGGTACCTGGGTACTAATTTAGTTGCTGTTGCGATGGATGGCAATAATGGAATTTTGCCATTGGCTTATGGAATTGGTGAAGGCGAGACAAATAGTGTTTGGTCATGGTTTTTTGGTAACCTAAGAGATCATTTAATGAGTTATGGTATGGTTGATCGTATGTCAGAGATTACTTTTATTTCTGATCGTGCTGCTTCAATAGCACACGGCATTGCAAACGTGTTTCCGGAAGCGTTTCACGCTCATTGTGCACGTCATTTATTCATGAACATCAAAACTAAATCCAACAAGATGAAATTCTTCGACTGGCACTTTTGGAAAATGGTTAAGGCGTACCGTGCGTCGGATTTTCATGATCATCTAGATGTATTTCGAAGGAGATTGAAAGCGTCTTATAAAGTTCTATGTGAGGATGGTATCAATAGATGGTCCAGAAGTCAATCTACTCATATTAGGTATTCATACCTTACAAGCAACAGTGTAGAGTCTATAAACTCTCTATCAAGACATGCTCGTAAACTACCCGTTTGCATGTTGTTCGAATTTTTTCGTTGTTCAATACAGGATTGGTATTTCAAACATCGCAACAAATCAGTTAGTCTTACTTCACCGGTTACTCCATATGTTGAACGTAAGCTAGCTAAGAGGACGGACAAATCAAGAAGATGGCGAGCATTTCCATCGACAAATGATCTAATAGAGGTACATGATGGACGAAAAAATGGGTTGGTTAATCTACAAGATAGAACTTGTTCATGTGGTCAATGGCAATTATCAGGCATACCCTGCGGTCATGTGATTGCATCAGCACGACACTTCGGAGTGGAGGATATTAGTTGTTATGTATCACATTGGTTCAGCACTCAAACATACATAAATACGTATTCCGAACACATTCTTCCTCTCTCCCATCGGTCTGAATGGTCGGATCCGGGTCCCGGGATTTTGCAACTTGTACACCCCCCAGTTCTAAAGAAAAGACAACCTGGACGTCCTAAAGGTAAAAAACGCATTCCTTCAAAAGGTGAAGAAACTTCAAAAAAAGTAAGAACTTGTAGTCGTTGCAAAGAACCAGGTCATTCTCGATCAACATGCCCAGCTGCTTATGACCGAACAGGTGAATCAACTTCTCAACGGGCAAGAAACACAACCTCAAAGGCGAAAGAGACAGTCGAACCATCTCAAGCTTATCAATCTCAGTTTTATCCAACGTACAATTTAGGTAGTAATTAGTTCCTAGAATACGTTTATTTTCAGGAACAAATTAAGGTGTGATGTCTTCCATTGTTGTAATATTTTTTAATTAGTATTTTATGATGTGGTTTCGTGTGTTACTTCATATGTTATAATATTGAATGCACAAGCTAGTGTTACAAGAATAATAAAAATGTTGTGGCGCAAGGTCGTAAGATGAACCTTGCGTATGTTTCAAAAATAGGCGCAAGGACGCAAGAAGCACTTTGCGCCTGCTTAATAAAAAGGCGCAAAGACGCAAGAAACACCTTGCGCCTGCTGCTAAATACGAGGCGCAAGGCCGCAAGAAGGACCTTGCGTCTACGGCTATTACGGGACGCAAGGTCGCAAGGTCTGATTACACACCTTTGCGCCTTCAAAAATACAGTTACGGACCTGTTCACAGTTTACAACATTTACAGTTTTATACACCAATTACATAATTAACTACAGTTTTCAAAATAAAACCTCAGTTACCAACTTTTGCTTTCTCTTTTGGTGGGGGTTCCTGGGTATCAAAGCGTGCACGAAAGAAGGTCTTGGCCATTCTCACTCTGTAGTCTTCTGCGGCCTTTTTAGGATCTCCAATGTTTGGGATTTCATCCCACCCAAAGATCACCCTCTCCATATGGATGCAGACCCAAACACCACAGTCCCCATTACTTCCACCTTGCACCGGCACGACTGGTGCTGCCTCGGTCATGAACTCGATGCTCTCCTTGTTTTCCAAGTAGTCAACAATCTGGGAGTCTTGCTTTTGGTTAAAGTAATCAATTGCTCTTAAGTATACAGGCAATTGATCTCCCAGATCTTTGGTGAGCTTGACAATTTCTTGATCAACATGACCGGGCAAACTATCGTACACCAATATCTTCTGTTCCTCCAAGTTCAACACAATCAGAATAAAGTGTTGAGCATCGTAAAAGTGAACGGGGATCAAAATCTGCAAAAAACATACACAATATTAGCTAAACTGTAATAGGCGCAAGGACGCAAGACCATACCTTGCGCCTGCAGAATGGAAGCAAGGACGCAAGACTACAGGGCGCAAGGACGCAAGGACAACCTTGCGTCAACCAGAAACAACAGGCGCAAGGACGCAGGGACAACCTTGCGTCAAACCTAAAACACCAGGCGCAAAGACGCAAGTCACACCTTGCGCCAGTACTAAAGAAACGCAAGGTCGCAAGACTGAACCTTGCGCCTGTGCCAGAACACCTCAAAACACCAGACGCAAAGACGCAAGGACAACCTTGCGTCCAACCTAAAACACCAGGCGCAAGAACGCAAGACTTAACCTTGCGCCTGTTCCAGAACACTTCAAAACCTAAAATTTGTATTGGGAATTAAAACATACCTTATCACAATAGGCCCAGGATGGATATAGCTCATCACTACCATCCCCTAATCCAATCAAATACATATAATCAGGTGGATTCTCCCCTGTGATTGCTACTTCTCCTCTTTTCTCCGCTTCTTTCCGTTTCTCTTCCTCCCTTTGTGTATCATCATAATAGGACTGAAACGCTGCAAGCCTAGAAAGGAAACCCAATGGCATGACAGTCCATCGAGAACTACACGCAAACGAGTCGGTCGGGATAATAGGAGTGGAATACTGGCTTGCTCGGGGGAGAACCCTCTGACGATATCTCAACATAAGTGTAGCCCATCCATCAATATGCTACAATTGTGATAAAACAAATAAGCATGAAACTTACTTAGTTTTCCAAGAATGGAAACAAATAAGCGAGCAACTTACTAAGTTTTCCAAGTATCCGGAATATCCAAGACCAAGTAACCTGATCCAAAACTCAGGTGTGAGGTATATAAAATTTTCGTTCTGAAAAATGAACATGCACCGCGTTTCTTGCTTACTATTCACCATACTCTTCGGATCTTTTGCAGGCCCAACGTACTTTCTACCGTCTCTCCAAGCATTGGGTGGTGGTGGTAGTAGAGTTCCTTGATCATTCACTAGCCTGTCTACCATGGACCAAATTTCCTCGTCATTAACCCAATCCTTTTGCGACCGTTTACGCTTTTTCACAATCGGAGCAACAACATCTTCTTCAACAATAGGGTGGGGTTCTTCTTCAACAACACCCTGTTCTTCAGTATCGAGATTAACAACCTCCTCAGCCTCAGACACCCTCAGCCTTTTCACTTTGCGAGCAACATCATCTGACAGCTGTGAATTATAGAAAGTCAGGAAAAAAGGCGCAAGGGCGCAAGATAACCCTTGCGACATACGCAAGGACGCAAGGTATGACCTTGCGCCATTTATGTAACATAGGCGCAAGGTCGCAAGACCATACCTTGCGCCTGTTTGGCAAAACAAGCGCAAGGACGCAAGACATGACCTTGCGCCTACTTTTAACAAACACAGCCTGTTTATTCTCGATAATTAATGACAAAACTGCAAGTTTAAGGTAAAAAAAATGTAATTAAAGATATACCTTCTCGATTGGTTTTCTGTATCACAGTGTTGTGAAAGGGGAGCTTAGTACACGCGTTGGTCGTCGATCTCTCATTCCACGTCTAATCCGTTGAGCTGATTTGTCGTTTTCATTGTCTGAGAAGGATCGACCAAGTAACTCCTCATCTTGATTTTGCTCTTGTTCTGATATTCGTTTCTCTTGTTCAGATATACGTCTCTCGTGATCATTTATTTGCGTTCTACACTCTTGCAGCTCCTTCTCTTGCCTATCCATCCGTTTCACCAAAGACATGTATAATTCCTTTGCATCAGTAGATAAGTTTGATTGAGTCTGAGATTGAGACTGAGATTGAGATTGAGATTGAGACTGTTCTCCACCACCATGTTCCTCATTGACAGGTTCATCTTCAACAGGTTCTTCAACTTCCTCATCCACTTCCGTCCCATCAAAGTATTGGCAACTTTTTAACCACCATTGACATCCACTCTCAACATCAGTGGGATGCAGAGTACGAAAAGGTCGTTTATTCTTCGGACAATCATCCTGTACAACAGCAGCAAAAGTTAAATCCAAAGGCGCAAGGACGCAAGATAAATCTTGCGTCTTCATCACAACGAGGCGCAAGGACGCAAGACCAACCTTGCGCCTCGTAAATGATGACGCAAGACTACTCTTGCGTTGACCATAAGACGTTAGCTGAAGGCGCAAGGACCCAAGGACAAACTTTGCGTCCCGTAAACAAACACGCAAGCCGTGAACCTTGCGTGTTGCGTCATCAGTAACCAAGCGCAAGGTTGGTCTTGCGTCCTTGCGCCTAATTACTGATGACGCAAGACTACTCTTGCGTTGGCCATATGACGTAAGGTGCAGGCGCAAGGTCGCAAGAACGAACCTTGCGCCTTGGTCACGCAAGGACGCAAGATATATCTTGCGCCCATCACAGAACCCATTTTATCCTAAATCCTTACTCTGTATTCTTCCAGCACCAACAAAACTTTTATGTTAAAAACAACACTTACCATAACGTTTAGTAGATGCAGGTAATCAGTGACTGAAAAAGTCTCAGCCGATGAACGTTTCCAAAATAAGGCCCTCGGTACTCCATTTTTGTCTGTCTTGTGGGCAAAACTTTTAATTGTTCGTCGATATGCCTCGAGAATCCAAATCTACAAAATTAGTTAAATAACTAAGGACGCATAAAAAAATAATATACGATTCAAATGTTGAGGTATTGATAAGGCTAAAAAGGAACATATATTTCATAGCAAAATCCCCCAAGAAAGACAAGATTTTAGTTGCAATTGTTCCATTTTCAAGTAATATTCGTTTATTTTAAATAAGTGCGAAGACAAAAGGCGAAAACGACGAATTGAAGACACAAAGGTCCAAAAAGCTCAAAAGTACAAGATACAATCAAAAAGGTTCAAATTATTGATGAGGAACGTCTAAAAATGACAAGAGTACAAGTTACAAAACGCAAAGTACAAAATATAAAATTGTACGCAAGGACGTTCGAAAATCCGGAACCGGGACCAGAGTCAACTCTCAACGCTCGACGCAACGGTGTAAAAATTACGAGTCAACTATGCACAAGAATAAAATATAATATTTAAATAATTCATAATAAGAATAATATTAAATAATAAAAAGTTGTTAATTGAGCATAGTTCAGGGGTCATAAGTGAAAATTCAATTTCTAAATTCGCCTATAAAATGTAAAAACACACCTTTTTCTATCTTTTTCTTATTTATCAATATCAATTATCAATATCTATATTCTATATCTCTATCATAATGTTAACTTAATAAGATATAACAATAATCTTAATTTTAATTTTAAATTATGATAATAATAAGATTTATGATAGAGATCGTTTGAGTGTGTAAGTCGAAATTCTGTCCGTGTAACGCTACGCTATTTTTAATCATTGTAAGTTATGTTCAACCTTTTTACATTAATGTATCTTAACTAAGTTATTATTATGCTTATTTGAGCCGAAGTAATCGTGATGTTGGGCTAAAATATTAAGAAGGGGTTATTGAACTTTGGACCATAATTAAGGTTTGGGCAAAAGACCGACACTTGTGGAAATTGAACTATTGACTATTAATAGATGGGGGGTATTGTCTAATTGAGTGACAACTCATTGGAGTCTGTCGAACCTATCTTCAAATTAATTAACCTAATAATTAATAATGATTATGGTTGTCCTATTTAGTGATGTTCATATGGAATCTGTTATAATCATTTAATTAATCAATTGGGTTGGGTAATTGATTATTCATTCTGATCAAGTGGATGAATTAATATTCATAAACTAATTAAAACAGGGGTGGATTACATACAGTGATAACTGGTGTAATTGTTGACAGAAGTGATAACTGCGTCACAGTTTAAATCCTTAATCAGTTGGAATATTTGACTTCGGGTATAAGGGTAATTTGACGAGGATACTCGCACTTTATTTTTATGACCGATGGACTATTATGGACAAAAACCAGATAGACGTATCAAATAAACCAGGACAAAGGACAATTAACCCATGGTAATAAATTAAAATCAACACGTCAAACATCATGATTACGGAAGTTTAAATAAGCATAATTCTTTTATTATATTTCTCATCGTATCTTTATTTACTGTCATTTTATTACTCGCAATTTTATTTACTGTCATTTTATTTATTGTCATTATTTTACGCACTTTAATTATCGTCATTTATCTTTACGCTTAAAATATAGAATCGACAAACCGGTCATTAAACGGTAAAACCCCCCTTTTATAATAATATTACTACTTATATAATTATATATATTTTATATAAATATAGTTAAAAATATAGTAAGTATCACCAGCTCCCTGTAGAACGAACCGGACTTACTAAAAACTACACTACTCTACGATTAGGTACACTGCCTATAGTGTTGTAGCAAGGTTTAGGTATATCCCATCCGTAAAATAATAAAACTTGTGTCATATTTTGTAGTATTTTGTATTAAAAATAATACTATTTCGTACCCTCACGCTACATCATCAAGTTTTTGGCGCCGCTGCCGGGGAGCGCTAAAACGCTATATTTTTAATTATAATAATATTGAAATAAAATATAATAATATAATAATATTGAAATAGAATATAATAATATAATAATATTGAAATAGAATATAATAATATAATAATATTTTAGAATATATTTTGAATCGTAAAAGTTTTAAAAAGTCGTATTTATTAAATACTTCAGGGGTATATTAGTAAATTAATTAATTTCTTTTCATTTACTATTCATGAATAGTAAATGAATTAAAAAAAAAAGTTTTGAAAAAAAAATAATAATTATAAAAAAAAGTATTAATTTGTAAAAAAAATCATTTTTAAAAAAAAAAAAAAATTGTAAAAAAAAAAAAACGTTTTTTTTTTAGAAAAAAAAATTCGTTTTTAAAAAAAAAACGTAAAAAAAAAAAAAAAAACACTTAAAAAAAAAAACGTAAAAAAAAAAAAAAAACGTAAAAAAAAAAAAAACGTAAAAAAAAAAAAAATTTATTAAAAAAAAAATATATTTTTTAAGATTTTGTCTATAAAAAAAAAGTTTTTTTTTTATTACCTTTAGATTTTTAGACTCTAGTTACAATTTTTAGTATTAAGTTTAGTTTTGCCATAGTTATTTTTATTTCTAGAATTTTTAGGTTTGCCGTAAAATCCCTTAAGTGCTTATTCCTTAGACTAAGATTTATGTGCTTTAGAATTTTGCGACGCCGTTTTTCGCGCTACTTTCTTATTTTTATTTTTCGACGCCTATTTTTCGACCTTTTATTTTTCGACCTTTTTCGACGCACAATCTTTTTCTTTCTTATTTCTCGCTATTCTAGTTTTAGGATAAGATTTTTATTCTACTTCTTATCTAAATTTCTTAAAATTACGAAAATTTATTTTAAGTGGTTAAATTGATAGACATCAAAATTTTCTGGTTCGTAGTAATAGTTGGATTTGTACGTGGACCGGGTTATTAGAGCCAAACAGTACTCAATTATATTGAGACCAAACGAATCCTGCCCCTCTGCTGCATCTTTTGGCTATTCGAAACGTGGGCAAAATCAGAAAAGTCTATTAATTGGATAACTTATATAATTTTTCTTTCCTTTTAAAAACTAATAGGATATTCAGTGAATGCACCGAGTAAAACGTTAACAACCTTTCATACGTTCACCACCTGTAACTCGATCAAGACATCTAGCCAATATTGTCGCCGTTGATTTTTCTTTAGAATCGTCATCTAGTCGACCAAGAACTCCAACGCAAATTTCCGATAATTCATCTTTTGAACCCGACTTCACAACTAAGAACTCGGAGAATATTCAGGGACAATTCCAAGATCCAGAACCACTAATCATTCCTCCTGAACCACAAACCATTAAATCAGAATCTTCTAGTGATTCGTATTCAACAAATTCAATTATGGAAAATCTGGAACCTCTAAGTATGGAAGATCGAATGAGAGCTACACGCACGGGCCAAGGTCAGGCCATTGTTAAGCCAGATATTAATGCACCAGATTATGAAATCAAAGGACAAATCCTACACATGGTAACTAATCAGTGCCAATATAGTGGTACGCCGAAGGAAGATCCCAATGAACATCTTCGAACGTTTAATAGGATCTGTACACTATTCAAAATCCGAGAAGTTGAGGATGAACAGATCTATCTCATGTTGTTTCCCTGGACTTTAAAGGGAGAAGCCAAAGATTGGTTAGAATCGTTACCTGAAGGGGCGATTGACACATGGGATGTTTTAGTTGAGAAATTTCTTAAAAGATTCTTTCCGGCATCTAAAGCCGTGAGACTTCAAGGAGAAATTGTTACGTTCACACAAAAGTCAAATGAAACTCTATATGAGGCGTGGACAAGATTCGGAAGGATGTTGAGAGGATGTCCTCAACACGGTTTAGACACTTACCAAATAGTACAAATATTCTACCAAGGTATCAACGTTGCTACACGAAAAGACATCGACATAACAGCTGGTGGTTCCATTATGAAGAAAACCGCAACTGAAGCTTACAAAATTATTGATAACACAGTCTCCCACTCGCATGAGTGGCACCAAGAAAAAGATATTTTTCGTTCATCTAAAGTGGCTAGAGCCGATTCTAGCCATGACTTTGATTTCGTTTCAGCAAAAATAGATGCTTTCGAAAGACGAATGGAAAAGATGAATATAGATATTCACGCAATACGAATTAGTTGTGAGCAATGCGGTGGACCACACTTATTGAAAGATTGTCACATTGAACTAACGATGGAACAACGAGAGAATGTTTCCTATATGAACCAAAGGCCGGAAAATAATTATCAGAATAATTATCAACCGCCAAAGCTAAACTTTAATCGAAATCAAAACATTCTTTACAATCCAAATGGACCCAACAACAACTCGTACAACCAACAAGGTCCGAATAACCAACCAACTCAAAACAACACTTTCAATCAACAAAGACCTAGCTTGTATAAACCGCCACATCAAACCGAAGAGAAAAAGCCAAATCTAGAAGAAATGATGGCAAAGCTAATGGAATCTCAAACACAATTTATTACGTCTCAAACCCAAACGAACGAGAGGTTTGATCAGTCATTAAGAACTCAACAAGCTTCCATTTTGAATCTAGAAAAACACGTAGGTACTCTTGCTAGCATGATGAGTGAGAGGGAACAAGGAAAGCTACCGAGTAATACTGAAGTAAATCCTCGGAATGAGAATGTTAATATGGTTTCAACGAATTCTGAAAAACCAGCACCAGAAGATGGGAAGGTTTTAGATGAGAGTAACAATGAAGAAGTTACACCACCACCACCCGAGTATGTAAAGCCAGTGGTGGCACCATACAAACCACCCATCCCGTTTCCAAGAAAAGGAGTTGAGTATGAGCAAGTAATAGGTAATAAAGATTGTGATACCTCTGGAAAGAAGAAGAAGAAAAAGAATAAGAAAGTACAAGAAACAAAAGCCGTAAATATAAACCCGGTGAAGACAGTTCCACCAAAACCTCCACCTAGGGTAGGTGATCCGGGTGAATTTATTGTTCCTTGTCTACTTAGTGATTGTGTCATGTATGATGCACTAGCAGATTTAGGTGCGAGTGTGAGTGTTATGCCTCTTTCCTTATATAAGAGATTAGGTGTAGGTGAGTTAACTCCAACGGATATGAGTGTTCGACTCCTTGATCAAACCATTAAGCACCCAGTTGGAATTGCTGACAACCTACCAGTTCAAGTAGGTAATTTAACCTTTCTAGTCGAATTCATTGTCATTGACATAGAAGAGGACTCAAACGTTCCTCTAATTTTAGGTCGACCATTCTTAGCGTCCACCGGGGCGTTATTTGATGTAAGAAAGGGTAGAATGACACTTAGTAATGATGAGAAATCGATCACCTTTATGATTCGAAAGTCTAAATCTCCACCAACCAAAACTGTTGAACCAGCGGAAATGATTGGTAAGAACCATGTTGTTTTACCAACTCCAACGGTAGTGCTTAACAATAATAAAACGCCTAAGTGTGGGGAAAATGAAGTAACACCTAATGATGACCTGATAACAAAGAACCCCGTTGTTGATACGAAATTAAATGATCCCGTTATTAATAGTTCAATGAAGAAACTTATTAAACGGATTCGCGATGCTAGAACCAAGGGGAACTTTAAGTTATGTAACCGGTTAGTATCCAATCTATCACCTAAAGAAAAGGAGAAACTAGTTGAAATTGTGGATATTACACAGGAATCCGACCAATGGCTTAAAGAAAAAGTCACGGATATGCAAGTTGATTATGGACCAAGAGAAATTGACGATGAAGTTAATCACAATTTCGACACCACAGCTACCTAAGTGTGGGGAGATTTAAATGTTCTAAAAAGAAAATGCTATCTAGAGTTAGTTGTTCTGTTCTCGTGTAGTTCCGAGAATGGAACCCGATTGGTCTTTTCCGCTAGCAGACACTAAAGAACTAGTTTTCTCCCTCCATTCTGAATTTTTGTTTTGTAGGTTTTTTTTATGAAATTAATATGCATTTTAATTTAAGTTTTTAAAAATAAAATTTACTTTAATTCATTAAGTTTAAAAAATGATTTCTAAAATTCATCGTGAGTTAAAGACTAGGTCGTTGAGCCGAAATTGCTTTACCCGAAGGCGGGGCGACAAATTTTGTTATCATTTAATTTTATTGATCTAAAGTATGCAAAAAAAAAAAAAAAAAAATTATATTAATTTTTGAACGTAGGGGTTATATACCAAACTTCAAAAATATGTATATATGTTTGTATTTTATGTTATGTACACAACAGGGTAAAACAGCACACTTTCAAAGACTGTCATTAAGTTCAATAAAAAGCTACTAATTTTGATGACAAGGCGCAAAATATCAAATGTGATGTAAAATAATATGCTTACAAACTGGGTATTTTTAATCACTTTTCTACACTAATCACCCTCATGAATTTATAATTATAGTCTGATTTCATGCAAATGAGGGCATTGCATGATCTCAAGTGTGGGGAAAGGTTATAAATTCTCTCGGGTTTACACTTAGTTTATTTGCCAAATTTTGTGAAAATTTGAAAAATTTTCAATTAAATGAACTCAAAATCATGTTTATACATATTTATGAACGATGAAAACTAGGTGATAATACCGATATTATCGTTACAAGATACGGACATAAATTGAGAAACACCCTAAAACGCTTGAATTCATTTAAAATGAAATAGAAGAAAATAAAAAGGCAAAGAAAGAAACTAAGTGTGGGAAGAATGTACCAAGTTATTCAATTTAAAACATATATCACATATTTTTGTACAAGATTATTGCAGGTACTTTTGCTTTGGACGATACTAATCAGTTTTACCCGGTTTACTGTAATACATTTGAAAGAAAGATGGATCTACACGATGAATCAATTCCATCATTAAAAGGAAGTAAAGTCTTCCGAAAAAGACACGCGCTTCTTGATTTAGGTCATGAAGTTGTCGTCCAGACCAGCTGTAGGTTGACGAAAAATCTAGAAAAGTCATCACTAAAATCAGCAGGAAATCCACGGACCTCAGCATCAAACAGGGTCGCCAAGTGGTCAGATTTATCCTAACCATGAGAAGGATTTATCTCGTACAATGGGGAGGCACCGTGCAAATTAGCTTGATAAGACTAATGAATCAGATCCCCAGAAAAGGATAATCTCCTTAAAGATTAAAAATCAGTTTTTAAGACTGATAATACTCAATCCTAGAGATTGACCTTAAAGATTGAGAATTCAAACTCATGGAATTCGATGATATCTAAACTCGAGCATGAACGAGAAAATATTTTGATCAAAAATACAAACCGATTTGTTTTCTGAAAAACCATTTTCAATGCGTTCATTACCATTGAACGTAAAATCCTAAGAAATTCACCTGGAATTCATTAGGTCACCTGAACCAAATCGGGTGTCAACCGTAAGAACGGTGGTTGCATAGCATGGTCGGAGACAGGACCTTGTGCCAGACCGAAAAATCATAGGATGATCTTTACTATCGCTCCTACCAAGGATAGTTCTAGCATTCGACACGTTAAAAGACCATAATCATCTGCATGTCACGGGACATTGCCTTAACAGTTTCTTGTTCATCGCTTTCCTTTACAACCGGACGGTAGTTTGCCGAAAGGTAATATACGGAACAAGTAAACTGGATGTGTGCTTTCCGATACCGGGATAGCAGTGGATTACACGAACCTAAATGTTTTTAGCCAAAATATTGATCCACAAATATATTTTGCAACACCAATGGTGGATCAAATCAGAAAACTTATCTAGGGTAAAAGCTAGATTGAATTTTCAAAAGATCAAATGTTTTCATAAAGATCCTATTTCCTAAAGGATCTAAATTTTTATAGTCATGTGGGACTGTAAACCGCCTTTCAAATGTGCACTTTGCTTTGGAAACCGAAAGTAGATCGGCTATTTGATTACAAGTGTCGTTGTCCTAAACCCAAGGCAACTGTGGATGACACACCCACCTTTAACCATATCGTTACTATCATTGTTTATACCGCTCTATCAAAATCACTGATGTACAAAGTGTGAAGAATAAAGAAGTGATTCGTGTGATGTATTATATTATTTCAAGACTGTATTGCTTGAGGACAAGCAACGCTCAAGTGTGGGGATATTGATAAGGCTAAAAAGGAACATATATTTCATAGCAAAATCCCCCAAGAAAGACAAGATTTTAGTTGCAATTGTTCCATTTTCAAGTAATATTCGTTTATTTTAAATAAGTGCGAAGACAAAAGGCGAAAATGACGAATTGAAGACACAAAGGTCCAAAAAGCTCAAAAGTACAAGATACAATCAAAAAGGTTCAAATTATTGATGAGGAACGTCTAAAAATGACAAGAGTACAAGTTACAAAACGCAAAGTACAAAATATAAAATTGTACGCAAGGACGTTCGAAAATCCGGAACCGGGACCAGAGTCAACTCTCAACGCTCGACGCAACGGTGTAAAAATTACGAGTCAACTATGCACAAGAATAAAATATAATATTTAAATAATTCATAATAAGAATAATATTAAATAATAAAAAATTGTTAATTGAGCATAGTTCAGGGGTCATAAGTGAAAATTCAATTTCTAAATTCGCCTATAAAAGGCTTTGTAATCGTAATGTAAAAAACACACCTTTTTCTATCTTTTTCTTATTTATCAATATCAATTATCAATATCTATATTCTATATCTCTATCATAATGTTAACTTAATAAGATATAACAATAATCTTAATTTTAATTTTAAATTATGATAATAATAAGATTTATGATAGAGATCGTTTGAGTGTGTAAGTCGAAATTCTGTCCGTGTAACGCTACGCTATTTTTAATCATTGTAAGTTATGTTCAACCTTTTTACATTAATGTATCTTAACTAAGTTATTATTATGCTTATTTGAGCCGAAGTAATCGTGATGTTGGGCTAAAATATTAAGAAGGGGTTATTGAACTTTGGACCATAATTAAGGTTTGGGCAAAAGACCGACACTTGTGGAAATTGAACTATTGACTATTAATAGATGGGGGGTATTGTCTAATTGAGTGACAACTCATTGGAGTCTGTCGAACCTATCTTCAAATTAATTAACCTAATAATTAATAATGATTATGGTTGTCCTATTTAGTGATGTTCATATGGAATCTGTTATAATCATTTAATTAATCAATTGGGTTGGGTAATTGATTATTCATTCTGATCAAGTGGATGAATTAATATTCATAAACTAATTAAAACAGGGGTGGATTACATACAGTGATAACTGGTGTAATTGTTGACAGAAGTGATAACTGCGTCACAGTTTAAATCCTTAATCAGTTGGAATATTTGACTTCGGGTATAAGGGTAATTTGACGAGGATACTCGCACTTTATTTTTATGACCGATGGACTATTATGGACAAAAACCAGATAGACGTATCAAATAAACCAGGACAAAGGACAATTAACCCATGGTAATAAATTAAAATCAACACGTCAAACATCATGATTACGGAAGTTTAAATAAGCATAATTCTTTTATTATATTTCTCATCGTATCTTTATTTACTGTCATTTTATTACTCGCAATTTTATTTACTGTCATTTTATTTATTGTCATTATTTTACGCACTTTAATTATCGTCATTTATCTTTACGCTTAAAATATAGAATCGACAAACCGGTCATTAAACGGTAAAACCCCCCTTTTATAATAATATTACTACTTATATAATTATATATATTTTATATAAATATAGTTAAAAATATAGTAAGTATCACCAGCTCCCTGTGAAACGAACCGGACTTACTAAAAACTACACTACTCTACGATTAGGTACACTGCCTATAGTGTTGTAGCAAGGTTTAGGTATATCCCATCCGTAAAATAATAAAACTTGTGTCATATTTTGTAGTATTTTGTATTAAAAATAATACTATTTCGTACCCTCACGCTACATCATCAGGTATTAACCAAATCTACCAAACTTGTTTATTTTTACCTTAAATGACCACATAAAACCGACCAAAGTATAACCCTTTCCCACCTCTAACTGACTTTCCCGAGCTTGAAATCCATCTTTAACTACGGGGTAAGTGGCATCCCAAATACGATTACCCCACGGGTAGTCATTCAATTTAGCAAAGTCTTCGACTAGCCATAGGTATTTTTTGCTCACCACATGAATCCCTTGCTTACCCATAAACGCTCTCTCCACAATCAAAATAATGGCTAGTCGCACGACATCATCATCACTAACCACAAAATCAGCACCATCATATAAAAGCTTTTGGATATCGGTAATTGTAATGTTTGAATTATCTTTACGATTTGGGAAACAACGTCATCTAATCGGTGGTGTTTCTACATCATAACTTCTGGGAATGTAATGTGCCATGTCCGTGCGACGACTAAACTTAAACCCCGTGATGAGACAAAATTCCCGCCTACTAAATCTAATTTTGAAATTCGGACGGAAACTAAACCATATTTCCTCATCATCAGCAGGGTACTTTTCATCTATTCCTATCGGTCGCTCACTCTTTCTTTGGAGCATTGCATGTACAAGGCCCGGATCATTGCCGGTGTAAGAAAGATCTAGCCAAGGACCAAAACAAGTTCCCCTAAAAATTTTTTGTTGATTCTCAGTCATTGATGCCTTTAGTTGAGGTATAACATTCAGCATATTCTTCATCGTCAACTTCGCCTCAACATATCCCTGAAACAGACAGTTTTTCAGAAAAAAAATACAGGCGCAAGGACGCAAGTCGCACCTTGCGTCTCGTTTATCACACAGGCGCAAGGACGCAAGACGTGCCTTGCGCCAGCTACTACGGACAAACGCAAGGACGCAAGACTTTCCTTGCGCCTATACCAGATTCTAGTTTTAAGCCCTAAAACAATCGTGTTCCAGTTTTTATAAAATGTTAGCTTCCAAATACTGTAACTTTAACAAATCTAGCAACACTATAAGTGAGTTTTGCATCACCAAGCTCGTTGAAGCATTTCATCGAACACTTGGTGTGCAACAAAAATTATATATCATTTTCGACATAGAAATGGAGTAATCGAACGGAGATAGTTGAAAGGAAACACTTACCTGTTCTTGTGACATCTTGATCACGTTTTTTGTCGGTTTTTTTTCTCTTCCTTTTTCTCAATCGTGGTGGTGATGGTGATGCTAATGGAGGCGGTGATGGTAATGGTGGTGAGATGTACTGATGGCGGTGGTGCTGGCGATGGTGGTGGTGGTGGTGGTGATGTGGTGAGTCTCAGAAGAAAGGTCGCAAGGGTAGACGGGTCGCAAGGGGGTCGCAAGTGTAAGGTTCTTTGTAATCGCCGTCGGTCGCAAAGTGGTCGCAAGAGCTGAGTGTCGGGGTGTGTGTGTGCATGTGGTGTCTGATTTCTATATTTGACCTAATTTTTTAACACAAGGACGCAAGGCGCAAGGACGCAAGTCGCAAGGTCGCAAGGTCTCTTGCGCCTTGCGCGGGCATTTTGTCAAGGTTTTTTTTTTTTGGGTACCAGCTCAGAAAAGTCCAAAAAATGGGTATTTTGGTGATTGACCCAATAAAAAATGGTTTTCCGTTACCTTAATCTTCATAACATAACACCTTGAACACGTGTTATGTATTAATTAATTATAATCTAATCTCTAATTCCATGTTACGATCCCGCATCGCCCAAGTATGAAATTGAGTGATGGCTTATAAGTCAAGGTGTTTCCTTTCACCTTCAAGTTAGCTTTTGGAGAACTGATGTCCTAGCATCTTCATAGTCCCGTCCAGGGTCGTGTTTCCTTATGAGACACACGGGCAATGGCCCCCCACGTTAGGATAATTGGCCTTTTACAAAATTATTTTTTGCAATTGCAATATTAGCCCAAATACAATGTTAGCCCACTATTTTATAATCATTAAATATATTAGCCGAGCCGCTAGCAATCAACAACATTGACGTTTTTGTTAGATTGTGTTTTTGTTCTTTCATCCACATGATCAAGTTCATCATTATATAATTTCATTATTTTTGTTTTCAACATTATTGAGTTAGTATAAAATTGGTATGTTGCCAAGTTCACGACATAAAGTATTAAAAATGAGGGATAAACAAGAAACAAGTTTTTAGAATCTTGACTCTGACAAATTAATTGTTGATTTTTCTTCAAAAAATAAAGACATCGTTTTAGCCACTTTTTGGTGATGTATCAAATTGTAACTGAGTTGATCTCCTCATATTGTAAAACTTTAATTTGATAATAACATTAGCGTAAGGATTCCGTATAGCTTGGCTAGGCTCCAAACCCTAATCTAATGTGTAATTGGTTTACGAGAGGGCGTTTTTTCCAGACTCACCCAAGGTACAAGATTACATCAGACCGGCCCTGTCCACCGAACTGCAGTGAGTGATCCTCACCGGTAGTTGAACAACCCCACCAGGAGATTGAGACTAAACGTATGAATGTTAGAAGTACACATCCTTAAAACCCAAAGAGAATCAGAAACAACGTTGAATTAGAGAAAGAAGCTTTTTCATTTTAACAGTTATATGTTGTCGATAGTTACTCATATTGACTAGCATTAGATGTATTATAATGGGATGCATTTGTATTTTGTTGTCTCTTTAATTCTATTAAGGGTCACTTGACTCTTTAGTCTAGACAATGAAAATACAGTCACAGGAATTGTCCTTACTTTTGCAAACGCCAATAATCAAAGTAGAATCCAAAAAAAAAAAAAATATATCAACATAATAATAATATTGTCGGAGATCGAGGACATGCCCCACGTCCGAGATCAAGGAAATGCCTCATGTCTGAGTGGGAGGACATGCCCCATGTCCGAGACCGAGGACATGCTCCATGTCCGAGACCGAAGGAGATATATAAGAACATAGTTGGACCAAACAGGAACATACCGAGTCTGAATACATTTTTGTTGCAACATCGAATATCATGTATATTGATATACACAAATTTGTCTTAGAAAATAATAAAAATTATATGGTGAACTTTTGTGCTGAAAATGGGAGTTGACAAATTGCCGTGAAAAGATTCTATCATAAGTTCATAACCCAGGATTTTGAAATGTGAAAATAAAACTCAAACCACATTTTACATCAACATTGTTTTTCTCAAAATTTTAAACAAGATGTTTAAAAAATAAATTTTAGAGCCACTAAGATCTAACTTCGTATTGACCTGCTTCCGTCTGAGCTCGAAACCCCTTGTGAGCAGGAGTAGGTAGATTCTTAAGGTCCAGCTTGTTTATTTTTAACCCAGATAATGCAACACCCATTATTTTGAAGGCTACTTGAAAGGTAGGTTTTACATGGAGCTGTTCTAAACCTTCTTCAAGCATCAACGTTCCTGACATTTGTGGGGCTGTGTCTTTTGGAATCCGTCCGATAGACCAGTTACATGTCTTCCGTATCATAGTGAAAAGAGTGTTAACTAATAATTTAAATAATTAAGTATAATTATACTAGAGACCAAATACATAGAAACACCTTTTCAGAGGTGAGAAATACCATTTGACATAAAATAATAGTTTTAGAGGCAAGTTTAACCGCCACTTATTAGTAACATAATAATAATTTTTAGTTATATATAAATAGTCTTAGAGGCAAGTTTTAACTATTTGACATATAAAAATATTTATGTGAAGAGAGGGGTGGTTCCAGTCTTGTGTTTTGTTTCTAACAAGTCAAAAAGATAAAAAAGAACAAAAGCATACATCCGTATTTAATATTTAATATTAATATTAATATAATAACAATAATAATAATAATTTTTAATAATATTAAGCATATCAATTATTTATATAAACTAATTTTGACCCGTTGACCTTTTAGGGAAAAAACCATAACCCAAATTGACACTTCCTTAAGTAGATGGAATAATATTGTCACCTCTGATCTTCATCTGCTATAAAAGATCAAAGGTCACATATAACGGTAGTATAAAAGCATGTATATCTAGGAATACCTATACGTATATACATGTTTTTATATGACTGTATGTGTATAGAGACAGCATAAGAGTAGTACCTTATCAGCAAGGAAATTTACTGTTCCACGGTTTGCATTGAGATTCGCAGATGATACACAAGGCGGGAGTTGAAATTGTACCACTACCGAATCAATAGGTTTCCCAGGATCGTTTTGGACCCGAACCATAACAGTAAGCCGACATGTTCCAGACTCTGAACTCAACTGAGGTTTTACATATATAGGAGCATTCCTTAATTTCTTCACCCTGTAGTACATCAAAATTAGTCACACTCTAAACAATTGCTAATGTCGAGGACTCCAATCGCAAATCGTCAAAAACTTTCATCAGTTTAAGAAATTGATATCACCATGTACCTGTAGCTCATGAGCTTAAACAGACCATCTGGAGGCACAAAGGAGAGTATTTGTTCTGATTCCCAAGGTCGAAATCGAACACAGGGGTGAAACTGCACATCATTCAAAATTGAAGGGTTTGCAAAGGAAAGTGACAAATCTGGTATGCCTGAAAGGTGAGAGTTCACTTCCACAATACCAAATACTTCACACTTCACTAATACCCCGTCACTAAACAAATAAAAGTCAACATAAAGTTAGCTTCTTTGGGTACCCTGCATATATTTTAATGCTTAAGTGAGAAAATTAATTAAAGTTGATAGTTTTTATGGTGCATGCCTGTTTATAATTGTATCCATCTCCTCAACAAGATTGATATACACATCATTGTTTGCATGTTTCAATTGTGTCGTCCTCCATGGTACACATGATGACGTGGCACCTGGAAGGGTGTCACTCACGTTTGAACTGTTACCGGTGACAACACTCAACATTTTGCTAACAATGTTTGGAGGAGCTATCATATCTCTTAGTATGTTAGGCTCTGTAGTTAGAGGAAATCCGTTGTCTATCATTTCGTCCAATAGCTGAAAGTCAAAATAGCAGAAGCAAAAAGTATGATTAACTTTTAGTTATGGGAATGTTTCGCCACGAAAAATTCACTGCAATCGGTGAAGAAATAGAGGAACCATTAAATCCAAAATAAATATGGAACGGGTTGAGTTGACCTAAAACACTTTGCCCGGAATTGGTAGTTATTTCATATATAGTAGTGAGTCAAACTTGAGTAAAAAATTACATTATTTTAATAATAATCCAAGTTTTTGAATGAAAGTGTGCATAATGTATATGATAAAAAATAAGCACTAGGGGATTATCAACCTTTTTAACACGTTATTAAGATCTTTTGTACACATTTTATCTACAGATAAAGCATACCCCGAATTATTACTATATGTCTATAAGTAAATGGGCCAAAATTGCCACATTTCACCTTTGGTTGGAAAAAAAACAGATAAAACTTGTATGCCACATATCCCCCATAATTCATTTAAAAGAGAGTATTAGTAGATCAACAGATAAATTCAATTTGAACAATTTTGTTACTTAAACACATTTGATAGTGTAAGGAATTGTGAACGTATAAGTAACAACTTTGGAGTGGACTAGCTCAACAATTAAATTTTCAATATACTTTCTGATAAAATTTCAGAATGCACTGCTTAAATCCCACATACCTCATATACGATAACAAAATTGTCCTTAATAACGTCTTCATTTAAACCTCCAAGATAGTCTGAGAGTACATCAGCAACTCTGCAAAGAAACTAGAAGTCGGCCAGTCAAACATGTACGTTTAACTTGATGAATATGTAATGAAGATTAATAATACAGCTTCATTGTTTGCCAATTTTAATATACGATACAGTTTGATTTCATCATCATGACACGTTACAAAAAGCAGGATAAGGTTTTCACGCAATTGATTTATTTGTATAATGGTAAAATGGGTATATTCCACAGTGGTCCAGATTATCTCCAAGTATGTGGCAACAGAAATGCATAAACCACTTTATGCTTTAGTATAAGATGCTTGTTACATAAGGCTAAGCTCGTATCCTTTTCATCCAGCACATCTCACCAACTTCATATAAAGGTTTACAATTACAATTAGTGGAATCCACATGAGTAACGTGAATACTGGCTCTATCCCCATACAATGAGTAGATAAACGACAAACACTTGCAGACTTCATTAAATTATTAATATTGACAAACATTAATCTAGGAAGACATTAACTTAGCACCTCTCGTGTATAAAAATGAACATTAGAAACTAGCATTATGTTAGGAAAAGGCCAATATGATAGTAGCTTATGTTTGCAGAGGAACCTATATTAGATTGAACCAAAAATGAGTCAGGGGGAAGATAATAACCGAGAGGTTATGAGAGATCCGTTGAATGTAACCTTAAGGTGATTACTTAAACTTATAACTGTACAACACTAGATTAAACTGTTAAGTACAATCATCCATATCAGTATCACCAGATTACATGACCTTTTCATGAGTCAAATCTAAATCTCATGCATCTTAATCATCAACTCAAACGTCTAGATCAGTAGATGTAATGATGTATTCAACTGTACCGTGTAATGATAACTAATCATTCAGGTAGTTGAAAATCTACAGTTAGAAGAATGTTAAGTACCCATTTAAGTATCTACACCATCCATTAGACCAACATTATGAAGCATAGTAATTGAACAAGTATAAAATCATAAGGCTCAATATATTTAACACACGCAAAATCAACGAACAACTGAAATAGTGGGCAAAATAGAAAATCAAACTAACCTCAATTCCCATCAAAGGTGGCATTTCAACTTGAGTGCAGGCTAAAAATGTAATCCCTTCTCGTACAATATGGAAAATGTAATGTGTTGGTGACGCAATAACCGGCAATATCTATACATATTTAACAAAACACACAAATCACTACTAAACCGTATACATATGCATCCTCACCGGTCGTAATTAGCACTCATACAAATAAATCCATAAGACCTAATATTAAAAAAAAATATATTTCATCCAAATTAGTTCTTACTTAAGTTAGAATTCTTTATAGATTCCATCTATATCTATATATACATATAAGCACAAATACAATGTGTAATCATAACTGAAGAAATACCTTAAGGGAGTGAGGTTGATAAATGGATTGATCCCAAAACCAAGCACAGATTGATCGATCAACACGATGTCCAGTCAGCTGTTTCTCTAACATCACCTCTCTGCATAGTTTATTTATTTTAAATATTGAAATTTTATTAATAAACAAATATATAGATGTAGTAAATGAAATAATGGTTTGCAGAACTATACCCGGAATCGGAAAGGAGAAAAATACACTGCAACATAGCTGATCTGGTTTGTTGAAAATCAATGAATTGAAGTGGGGATTTGATTACAACAAGTTTCTAGGGTTCTGAATATGTTGAATTCCCCCAAATTTTGCAAATTTCAATTCACAAGATTTAGATGCTCAATTCAGTAGGGAAATGGCGGTGTGGCTGGATGTAAACTCTTGTGGTTCTTTTACACACAATTTTATTGTATGTAACACGAACTTGTTTTATTTACGTTTACATTTACATTTACAATAAGTATATTAGCCAACACCAATAAATAGTACTCGGATGATGTCATCACGACATCACCTATTTCGTCTTTTTTTTTCTTTTTTTTACGATTTTTCACTCCGATTATTCTGGCCCAACGGAGTAGGCTACTCCGGACCTCCATCTAGTTTTCAAAATGAGCCGTAAAAAATAAGGAGTTGATTTTCACGCACCACTTTTTGATCTATGTACACTTAATTACATGTTTTATCTTTAACTATACTTAAAATAATAATATAAATTTCACTGTAATTTTATGAATCAAAATTGTACATGGATCAAAAAGTGATGTGTGAAAATCATCTCCTAAAAAATAATATTGTAGGGCATAAATTTTTAAATAAATAAAATGTTAGTACATGTTATCGGACGAACCTGTATTAAATTATTTGTGTGTTTTTTTAAGATGACGTAGATATTATGTATCTGTTAGAAACTCGCATATAATTCATACACTTTCAGTTTTATTTTGATGTAAGTTATGTACCTAAAAGATACCATTATAGTTAATAAACTTTTAAGTTGTAAGTAGGGGTGTTCATTCGGTTGGTTTATGGTTTACGTGGTTTATTCGGTTTGGTTTATTCGGTTTTCAAAAATATTTTTGAGAACCAATAACCGAACCAAATTTGACAAAACCAAACAAATCTAACCAAATAAGATATCGGTTTACATGGTTTGGTTTCGGTTTAACCAATTTAAAACTTATTTATAAAAAAGTGTGTAGTTTTATATCTTTTTGAGAAAAACAAACATATTTTATTGAGTAAACTATAAGTATACAATATTGATTAAACTATAAGTTTAGGCGGGTTCAATTTTATAGCATATGAATATGGATAAAATAAATGAAATATTTAACATTTAATATATTTATCATTGATAGTAGTATATTTCGGTTTTTCGGTTTGAAACCAAATGTTTATTTTACAAACCTAATCCAAACCGTAAACCATTTATATTTTTCGGGTGAAACCAATAAACCAAACCAAAACCAAATAAGCCAACCCACTTTAACCAAATCGATTTGGTTCGGTCGGTTTCATGGGTTAAACCGTTTAATGCACACCCCTAGTTGTAAGTAATCAAAACGTGAGCAATTACCTGTTTTACTAGTAAAACTAATTATTTGACTTTTTTGAATTTTATGTGATATTTTTTATATGACTAGGAAAAAGAGAAATATATAAAATATATACACCAGGAAGAAATTGATTATCACATTTTAAGCGGTGTATGTTTTTTCCATTTTTACGTTATCGTACTTAATTGAAATTATACTTAAGTTGTCAACAAGATTAATTAATTATTTACGATTTGAAAACTTGATAATCAAATAATCCTATTCTAAATGTTAGGTCCGAAAACATAGACAAAAAAAAAATGAAATAGCCATTAGATTACTTTTATCAATGACATTTGTCATACAACCACATTGTCCTATATTAGCGTCACTTCAACAACTTTTTCCTATCATTAACTCACCACTTACACTAGTATCCATGACATACCTCTTCACAAACACATTAAATCCACCTAAATTAATTAATTTATACAATATATCACTCATGATGCAATATGTACAACAAATAGAAGCTCACACATGATTGAGGGTTGCTTAACATTGACATTTCGAAGAACAGCCATTCATCGAAGCTCCAATTACTTTGCTAGCAACGGAGCCATTGGAAGGAAGCTGCAACGGAGGTCCAACCACGCTCCCGTTGCTAGCAATCTTAACACTCCCTAATTTTACTTATGGAAATATTGAGTTTGTGTAACACAAGCTACTATTTACGTATACTCCGTAATTGAATATACGTTGGGTAACTAATTTTGTAAAAATTATTGATTTAATAAGTTTCTAAGATTATAATTTGTTTGCTTCCCCTTTACTAACTTAACGAGTGCTTGTCATCGTTTTTAACTTCTATACTATAAAATTAATCAAGTATTGTTATAAAAGTAATAATTGGATGATAATTTTATTATTATTTTATATATTGCATAGTATATTTTTTTGAGTATAAATAGGTGTGTTGTGTTAGAGTTTATGAGAGGTATTATTTTGGTTAACACACTCTCTCTCTATAGATTCCAAATGCCACCAAACTCTCATTGTACATTTTCCTATAAATAAAAAACCAATTACTCATACCTTTTGTTCAACCCTTGTTTTCTCCATTTTACAGTATCTCTATCTCTATATACCTTCTACAGTCAAGAACCACTAAAAAGGTAGTTATAAGCCTACCGAATTATAACACGTTATCAGCACGATTATCTCAACATTTATACTAAATATGGTTGGCTCTGCCACCTAACTAATATATGGTCGGTTATACCACCTAAATGATATATGGTCGACACTGTCGCCTAATTTACATTTATGTTATCTAACATTTATTTAAGTATACTAACATTTACATTTATGTTATCTAACATTTATTTATGTATACTAACATTTACATTTATGTTATCTAACATTTATTTATGTATACTAACATTTACATTTATGTTATCTAACATTTATTTATGTATACTAACATTTACATTTATGTTATCTAACATTTATTTATGTATACTAACATTTACAGTTATGTTCACTAACATTTATATTTATGTTATATATGGCCGGTTATACCGCCTGAATTATATTTTCTGTAATCTAACTCTTATTAACTTCACTAACATTTATATTTATGTTAATAAGACCTCATGATTGTACGCAACACGTCATTTGACAACACGGTACTTTATGTACGCAACACGTCATTTGACAACACGGTACCATGGGTCGAGATTAATTCCGATCAATACGAATACGATGGGGTCTTTATATGTTATCTAACATTTATGATTACTTATGCAATTAATCATTATTTATTTCATGCATACTAATGTTTATTCTTAAATTTATAATCTTAAAAGTTAAAATAAAAAAAAAAGTAGTTTGTATTTTTATTAAAAGTAAATCTTAAAAGTTAAAATAGAAAAAGTAGTTTGTATTTTTATTAAAAGTAAATCTTAAAAGTTAAAAATAGAAAAGTAGTTTGTATTTTTATTAAAAGTAAATCTTAAAGGTTAAAATAAGAAAAATATATTATAATGATATATATTATAACTTAATATATATTATAATAATATCATTAATAATATAATATGAACCTATATTCTCTTATGATATTATTATTTGTAATCATACCATTATTCATTTGTTTGCTACTTATGAATCTAAACTAATTCTAATTTCATGTTGTTATTTGTCTATGAAAAAAAAAATTATTATGATTATGATTATGATTATGATTTATGTTGTTCATCTTTCTGAAAATAGAAAATGTCAAACTTATCAAAGCTTGAGTTTGATGCCTTAGACGTATCGGGAACAAACTACACATCATGGGTTATGGACGTAGAAATAAATCTTGGATCATTGGGTATTCTAGAAACTTTAAAAGAAAATAATACTTGTTCCGATCAAGATAAATTAAAATCAATTGCTTTTATTCGCAAACATATTGATACCACCTTAAAACATATGTTTCTCACTATCAAAGATCCACATGTTTTATGGGAAAGTATCAAGAGTAGATTCGATAATCAAAAGGAAATATTACTCCCGGCTGCGAGGGAAGAATGGAGAAATCTAAGGTTCCAAGATTTCAAAAAGGTAAGTGAATACAGCTCAGCCATGTTCAAGATCCGTTCAAAGCTTCAATTCTGTGGTCAAGAAATAAGTGATGCTGATATGATGGAGAAAACTTTCTCCACAATGCATTCTGCAAACATAACTGTGCAAGAAAATTTAAGATTGCAGAATTATAAAACTTTTTCCAAACTTCAAACTTATCTCTTAGTTGCAGAAGTTAATAAAGAATTACTGATGAAAAATCAAGAATCTCGTCCTACCGGTGCGCTAGCATTTACTGAAGCTAATGCTATTAACAATAATAATAATAAAAGAAGAAATGCACATGGACGGGGGCGTGGACAAGGTCGTAGCCATATTGGCCAAAACCATCATCATGGAAATTACCATAACAATAATAAAAATCATAACTATGTTCGAAATCACCCTTATGGTAATGGTCGTGGTGGTGGTCGTGGTCGTGGTCGTGGTCGTGGTCGTGGACAAAGTAATAATAATCCACAAAATTATAAAATCCAAACACCATACAATCCCACAAATCACAATGTTGAAGAAGGCTCTTCAAAGAATGTTGAAGATTCTTGTTACCGATGTGGTAAAATTGGCCACTGGTCTAAAAACTGCCGAACAAATCAGCATTCTGTTAATCGGTATCAAGAATCCCTAAAGGGAAAAAGAAAAGAAGCAAATCTTGTGGATGACCTTGATACAAAAATCACTGAGCCAACTTGTGACTACTTTAATGAATAAATTTCTAATATCTATATATATAGATATCCTATTATATGTTCTCGTTAAATAAATGGTTGTAGATTTTCAATCTACACCATATCTAGTTTACTACATATTTCCTTATTATGTGCTATCGTTTGTAACATGTTTTGAATGTAATATATTGATGAATTATGTACTCATTATTTGTTTCTCATATTTTTTTTGAAGTTCATGATGTATACTGCCGGAGTAAAAAATCAATCAAATGGTGGAGATATTTGTATTGCAGACAGTGGTGCCACTCACACCATACTCAAATCTAAAAAGTATTTCACAGACTTGAAAGCAACGGAAGGAACTATACATACTATATCAGGTCCTGTGGACTTAATAAAAGGAATGGAAAAGGCAAAATTCATGTTACCAAATGGTACGAATTTTTTGATAAATAACGCCTTATTTTCTCCCATGACAAAGAGAAATTTGTTAAGTTTCTCCGACATATACCAAAATGGATATGATTATCAGTCAGTGACAACAGAAAATGAAAAATATTTAAGTATCACTGATAAGAATCGTGTAATTGAAAAACTACCAAGACTTCATTCTGGTTTACATTATACACATATAAATGTACCTGAAGTAAATGTGGTAGTTAAAGAAAAATCATGTGATCCTGTAATGATCAGTTTGTGGCATGAGAGATTAGGCCACCCAGGATCAACAATGATGAAAAGAATAATACAAAATACACATGGACATCCATTGGCGGATCAAAGGATCCCTCATGATGCACTTATCCCATGTACATCATGCTCACTTGGAAAATTGATAATAAGACCATCACCTCTTAAGGTTGAAAAAGAATCACCAATGTTTCTTGAAAGAATTCAAGGTGATATATGTGGACCAATTCATCCACCATGTGGACCATTTAGATATTTTATGGTCCTAATAGACGCATCTAGTAGATGGTCTCATGTTTGTCTATTATCAAGTAGAAACATGGCATTTGCAAAATTTCTTGCTCAAATTATTAAATTGAGAGCACATTTCCCTGATTATACTATTAAAAGGGTAAGGATGGATAATGCTGGTGAGTTTACATCTCAAGCATTTAATGATTTTTGCATGTCTATTGGGATTGTTGTTGAACATCCTGTTGCTCATGTGCATACACAAAATGGTTTAGCTGAATCACTAATTAAACGATTGCAGTTAATAGCTAGACCATTGATAATGAGAACAAAACTCCCAGTATCGGTATGGGGTCATGCAATTTTACATGCTGCATCATTAATTCGCATTAGACCAAGTGCAAGTCATACATATTCTCCTTTACAACTTGCTTTTGGCCATCAGCCAAATATTTCCCATCTTAGAACATTTGGTTGTGCGGTTTATGTTCCTATCGCACCACCACAACGCACTAAAATGGGTCCTCAAAGAAGGATGGGAATATATGTTGGATACGAAACATCTTCAATCATAAGATATATTGAACCCATGACGGGTGATGTTTTTACAGCACGTTTTGCTGATTGTCACTTTAATGAAACATTGTTCCCTAGATTAGGGGGAGAAATAAAAAATAAAGAAAATGATGTTTCATGGTATGAACCTCAATTAATGTATCTTGATCCTCGTACAAAAGAATGCGAGACCGAAGTTCAAAAAATAATGCATATGCAAGAACTTGCGAATAAATTGCCTGATGCATTTACAGATACAAAAAGAGTGACTAAATCATATATACCAGCAGTAAATGCTCCAGCTCGAATTGAAATTCCAAAAGCTGACAATAAAATCACTCATGAGTCTTTGCCACGCCTGAAACGTGGTAGACCAATTGGTTCCAAAGATAAAAATCCTCGAAAAAGAAAATCAGCTGATAATGAGGTAAAAGAAAGTGTTCAAGAAGAACCACAAATCAATACTCCTTCTTCAGAGGAGATTGATGATGTCAATACAGAAATTGCAATCAATTATGCACATTCAAAAATAGTATGGAACCGGAATGAAATGAAAAATCTTGATGAGATATTTTCATATAATGTTGCATATTACATCATGAATGATGATGATGATCCAGAACCAAAATCTGTCGTGGAATGTCAAAATAGACAT
Source organism: Rutidosis leptorrhynchoides (assembly GCF_046630445.1). Lineage (NCBI taxonomy): Eukaryota > Viridiplantae > Streptophyta > Magnoliopsida > Asterales > Asteraceae > Rutidosis > Rutidosis leptorrhynchoides. Next base: position 427,365,416 of record NC_092338.1, on the reverse strand, counting down.
GATTGGGATCATTGGAAAGGAGCAATACGAGCTGAAATTGAATCGCTCAATAAAAGAAAAGTTTTCGGATCTATTTTGCTCACACCTAAAGATGTGAAACCTGTGGGGTATAGATGGATTTTTGTGCGAAAAAGAAATGAGAAAAATGAAATTACAAGGTATAAAGCTAGACTTGTAGCTCAAGGTTTTTCTCAAAGACCAGGAATTGATTATGAGGAAACGTATTCTCCTGTTATGGATGCAATTACTTTTAGATACTTAATCAGCCTGGCAGTTTCTAAAAATTTAGAAATGCATCTCATGGATGTTGTTACTGCTTATCTATATGGATCACTTGATAGTGATATATATATGAAGATACCTGAAGGATTTAAGGTATCGGAATCATCCAATGCAAAACCCAAAGAAATGTACTCAATTAAATTACAAAGATCTTTATATGGGTTGAAACAATCGGGTCGCATGTGGTATAAACGATTAAGTGATTACTTGATAAGCAAAGGGTATACCAATAATCTTATTTGCCCATGTGTTTTCATTAAGAAAACAACATCTGGATATGTGATCATAGCTGTTTATGTTGATGATCTTAATATCATAGGTACAAATAAAGAGATCCATGAAGCCATTCAACTTCTAAAGAAAGAATTTGAAATGAAAGATCTCGGAAAAACCAAGTATTGCCTTGGTTTACAAATTGAACATATGCCTAATGGTTTACTTGTACATCAAACAACATATACTGAAAAGATTTTAAAACGTTTTAATATGGACAAGGCAAAACCATTAAGTACTCCTATGGTTGTTAGATCACTTAATGTTGACACTGATCCATTTCGTCCCTGTGAAGATCATGAAGATATCCTGGGACCAGAAGTACCATATCTTAGTGCAATTGGAGCTCTTATGTATCTTACAAATTGTACAAGACCTGACATTTCTTTTGCAGTTAATTTGTTGGCAAGGTTCAGCTCAGCCCCTACCAAAAGACACTGGAATGGGATCAAACACATATTTCGATACCTTCGAGGAACTACTGATTTAGGATTATTTTATTCTAACGAATCAAAACAAGATTTGGTTGGTTATGCAGATGCAGGTTATTTATCTGATCCACATAAAGCTAAATCTCAAAATGGATATATATTCCTAAATGGAGGTACTGCAATATCATGGCGTTCTCAAAAACAAACACTTGTTGCAACATCATCAAATCATGCTGAAGTGATTGCATTACATGAAGCTACTCGAGAATGTTTTTGGTTGAGATCAATGACACAATTCATTACTGATTCTTGTGGACTAGAACGCGATAAAAGTCCAACAACTATCTATGAAGATAATGCAGCTTGCATAGCACAGATGAAAGAAGGGTATATCAAAAGTGACCGAACAAAACACATACCTCCTAGATTCTTTTCATACACTCAAAATCTCATTAAGGACAACCAGATTGAAATGAGATATGTGCAGTCCAGCAAAAACTCTGCTGATCTTTTCACGAAAGCACTTCCAACTGCTATTTTCAGAACACACGTTCACAACATTGGCATGAGACATGTTCAAAAGATGTAACAACTGAAGCGATGTCTACTTGAGGGGGAGTCAACTCCATGCTGCACTCTTTTTCCTTAGCTAAAGTTTTTTCCCACTGGGTTTTCTTTAGCAAGGTTTTTAACGAGGCGGTACTAGTTATTCTCTAATAAAATTGTCATCCAAGGGGGAGTGTTATAAAAGTAATAATTGGATGATAATTTTATTATTATTTTATATATTGCATAGTATATTTTTTTGAGTATAAATAGGTGTGTTGTGTTAGAGTTTATGAGAGGTATTATTTTGGTTAACACACTCTCTCTCTATAGATTCCAAATGCCACCAAACTCTCATTGTACATTTTCCTATAAATAAAAAATCAATTACTCATACCTTTTGTTCAACCCTTGTTTTCTCCATTTTACAGTATCTCTATCTCTATATACCTTCTACAGTCAAGAACCACTAAAAAGGTAGTTATAAACCTACCGAATTATAACAAGTATAACTTTTTTACACTTACCCACTTCTCCAATCACTTTTTTCTTTTGACGTCAATAATTTTTCTAACCCCTACCACTTTCTAACCACTACCAGATGTCGACTTATATAATAAATGTGTGAAAACATTTAAATCTACTTTCTAATCAGCTATAAAATCAGGCCGTCTCAATAATTTTGAAAGTCCTGTTCAAGACATAAAATGAGCCCCTTATAGACATTAAAAAAAAAATTAATACATATAATAAGATAGTATTAAAATTAATTGCCAATTCATTTTAATTAAACTATTCTTAAAATAAACTTCTCTCCTAATATTTTTGAAAGCAAAAAATATTAGTAAGCTCTTTATAGTCAGTACTGCATAAGATATCGTTCTCAATACTCCCTGAAATATCATTCCAATCAGCTCTTTAAACTCGTAATATGTAAACTAGCTAATTACAATGTTTTTTTATTTTGTTTAAACAATATTATGCTTCTATATGTAAAAACATTTATTATTATTTTTTAAAATTTTGGGCCCTATAAAATTGACTGTTCGATTGCACACTCTGCACATGTACCGGAGACGCCCCTGTATAATACATAAGGTATAAGACAATTTTTTATTTTTTATTTTTGTTGGAAAGAAAGTCATAAAAAATCTTAATTATAAACTTAAAAAATGAGTGCTTCTCCTACATCCATTAACTTTTTTTTTTTTAATAACTATTTCCATTAAGAAAATGAGAAATGTAACTCTAAAGGCTACATTTAAACATATTAAATACTCCGTATAAATTACTTATATGTTTTAGCTCGAACATGTCGTGAATAAAATTGATGTCAAAGTTATATAAGAAAGTTTGATATTAAAAAAATATATTTATACTTTTTAACTAATTAACCAAAGTTTATAAACTTAAATATGGTATAATTAAACGTTTAGTATTATCCTTCAATTGAATTTACATGTACATGTAAATTTACATTTACATTTACATATATATAATATTACAAGAAATTTATGATGACACGCATCAAGGAATGATGTGGCGCATCCAAAACTCCCCTAAACTTTTTGTAGTTTGCAAGGTGCCTATACGTAATACGGTGCGCCGCATTCCACCACCTAACGCGGCGCACCATAAGCCTAGACAGTCAATTAACTTTAGTTTGTTTCATCACAAACTAAAACCCAGATCAAATCATCTCTTTAACGGACGTGCACTTCATACTTTCTAAATTTGTTCTAGAGTATTAAAAGATAGCTATTACTTTCAACTTACTAAATCCAATCCACTCAAATGATTCTCATTTTGTGAATTTTATCTGGATGCTGATGCAGCAATTCTTTTTTCATAATCTTTTCAAATAAATGTCTAGTGCAGACAGGAATAATTACAATGGGTCATTCTAAGAAAAAATGATACGAAGGGTACCTTCTATAATAGCAAGAAAAATATATGTACTGTAAATGTTTGTACTTTAAAAGTACTGGTAATTGAGGGGCCATTTTTATAAATCAATAAAAATGGCACCCTTTTAAAAATCGAAACAAATATCGTACGAAAATGTACGATCGAAAGGCTCTGTCATGGAAATAATAACGAAACAAACAAAAATCAATGAAAAGAAACTTCGTGATAACCCACAAACAAACATATCATAATCACAAGAAATTTCCTAGTGAAAAATAAAACAAGAAAAAAATAGTACATAAACTGATAAACTACTCCATCCATGTGTCGTGGGTTACCACATCAGCGCCACATCAGCACTTTCTTCTCATGACTAACCTCAAGACTAAACACTCCCAACAATGACACTTTTTCTTTCCATTAATTAATTAAATGTACAAGTTTGAAAGCAAAAAGTACCACATATATATACCTCATTTTCGTCCTCAATTATGATTTAAAAGGGCTGAGAGCTAGACGTACAAGCTGGGCTAAACCTGGGCTAGAATGTGGACTAGGTGCTGCCATCGGTGTCCTCGAGGACTAAGTGCTAGGCAGAGGTCAAGTATACAATGTTGGGACCTCTCTTATTCTCTATCAAAATTAGAATACACACAAAATAAATGAACTATCTAATACGGAGTATAAAATTAGGAACACCAAGCAGAATTCAACAACAAAAAGCAGAAACCTTATGTAAACAAACAAAATTAAAGAAAGTTTTATAAAATACAGTTTATATAGAGAGATGACTATATATATAATATAGTACAAAACGATGACTGTATATATATAGTACAAAACAATTTAGACAGCTAAGCTACTACAACTACTCCGTATTATTTTTCACATATACATGAAAATGTTGTACTACATATCAAAGATATCATTGTTCATTCATATGTTATGATGTTGTAAACCATTACAAAACGGGTTGGTAGTTGGCCGTTAAAAAAACTAGTTAAATAACCCGTGAAATCACAGATTTATAAATAATTCAAGGTTTGAGTATTATGAAGAATAATTATCAAATCATTGGGAAAAATGTCCGAATTATTGAAGTTTATAAAATTGATATATTAAATAATTACAACGAAAGCGTACGACAAATATTTTGCCCGGAACATATAAATAATTATTGATAAACTACAGACATATTGATGTACTTAAGTTAACTATCTTCATTCTCTCACCACTCTCTTCCAATTTTCATCACAATTGCGATTTTCCCTGTCATAAAAGCTTAAATTACAACCATTTATTGAGACATGTACCGGTCATGCCCTCGGATGGGTCCGAGTTTCCTCCAGGGCAGTAGTTGAGGGCGGGTTATGCAACTACAGGAAATGAACGCGCGGGTGGTTAAGTCCCCCCCTTGGGTGATCCAAAACTGATTTCCAAAAAATAAATAATAAAATGTGCTTAAAAATTGAATATTTATATTTTTAATAATAATTATTAGTAATAACAAATGTCTCTTGAAATGCATAAAATTAAAATACAAATATTATATAAAGGTTGTACAATATGCTTTAAAATTTGTACATGTATTCATGGGGGGTTTTGTAAAATATTGTACAATTTGTTTTAAATATTGTATATATGATTTTGGGAGTATTTTATCATAAGATTGTATATAATGCTTCAAATATTGTATATATATAGTCATGGGAGTATTTTAACATAAGGTTATAATGCTTCAAATCTTGTACATATGGTGATGATGGTGTTTTACCTAAAGGTTATACACAATGCTCCTCTTATTGTACATTTGTTTATGATTTCTTAATATTTATTAAATATAATTATTTTTTTCAATTACATCATCAAGAATGTTTTAGATTTTTTTTTTTTTTTTAAGTTTGAAGAAGATTTATTTATGACATCATCATTTTAGAGATTTAATATATGAGGTTTATCATTTAAATCTTAACAATAATGGTGTTCTCTAATTCCTCTTGGTGTGGTCCAACGGGTTTGATGGAAATTCAACTCAAATCATTTGAATGGATTTCTACTCGCTTAAAGAATCATAGGTTGGATTGGCTAGGTTGAATCTCGAATCCATGGTCTTGTCTTGTGTAATGTAATATTTTAGTAATTGCTATCTCCGTAACTTATGCTTTTATTCGTTTTCTTGTTGGTCTTGTTTGATATTGTTCCGGTTCCCCCCCTTAGCGGGCTTGTGGTAATCTATTCTTGCTTTTCGAAAAGAAAAAAGGAAGGATAGTTGTAAATGATACGGAGTATAAAATAAGTAGGTGATCATTCACGTGTTGCGATTGATAGTTTGATTTATGTTTTTTTAATGTTTTATTTGATAATGTTAGGGTTTTCGTATTTCGACTAATACATTGGTTATCACTATTTACATATTAAAACATATGTATTAAAATTTTTGTTTGTACAAATATTAATTAATGACATAATAATAATAACGTTAACCATAATAAAACATTTAGAAAAATATCTCTAATGAACATAAGAGTTAAAAAAATTGATAACTTTGAAAGTTAAACAATATAAATAAATATGTATATATAAAAAATAGAGATTCATTTTTAAATATAAAAAATAAAATATAATAAAAATAAAATAAAAAAATTATATATATATATATATATATATATATATATATATATATATATATATATATATATATATATTGTAATAACCCGGAAATTTTCGACAAAATTTGAACAAAATCTTTGAGACGATTCATTTAACTTCGAACGATTCCGACGATTCACGGACAAATAATTTTAAAACTTGAAATATAATACGACTCAATTGTTATAACTAAAAATATAAAACTTTATACAAGATAATATTGTTGTTATGTTATTACTTTTATTATTATTACTAGTATTATTGTTATCATCACTGACAATTATCATTATCAGTATTGTCATTATTATTAATATTATTGTTATCAAAATTATTATTATTATCATTTATCATTTATTATTATTATGATTAATATGATTATTAATATCATTAACATAATTTATATTATTATTATTCTTAATAATAATTATTATTATTAAAATAATTCATGTTATCATTAAAAATGAATATCATAGCTATTATTATCATTTTTTTTATTAGAAAGATTATTATTATAGTTATTATCAAAACAAGCAAATATTATAAAGATTAACATTTATTATTATTAATATAATAATTATTATTATTATTATTTATTATTTATTATTAATTAAATAAAAATGAAGAGAGCAGATACCTAATTTAGGTTGCATAAATTTTTATATTTTATTTTTCCTACTGTAATCTTATCTGCTTTTATATTCTTTATTATCTGCTTTTTGATTTCTTTTATTTTTTTCTCTCAATTACGATCTTCCACAGCCATTAAACAAACAATTAGGTCTACTGCATTACACGTTCGATTTACAATATCAGTAGTGTTATATAATTGTTGCAGGTCTGTATTAATTGGAAATCAAAACAGAAAACCATAAAGAAATAAAACCGTCCCTCTGTTCTTGTTCAATTTTTCAAAAACTTCGATTTCGAATCCATTTCAAAATCCTTAAATACAGTCTTGTTAGGATTCCTCTACTTAATCTATCTGCAAAGTTTCAAATCCCAATTCATAATATCGAGTTCTAATTTCGAAGTCAAAGTTTTTGAAATAAAAAGTCAACCTTTGTTCTTCAATCAAATTCAAATATTCTGTTACGATTCAAGTTAAATCGATGATTTGTAAAGTTTATAGGAAGTATTTGCAAACTATTTCGTGTTGTAACCACAGTCTATAACGTGCTCAATTTCGAAATCATTATATATTTTTTTCTAAACCGTCGATAGCAGCAGCAGTATATATATACATAAATTTTTTTTTGTTTTCTAAATCAATCAAGAACAACATCTTCTAGTTCCATGTTTGTTTACAAGTCTTAAGTAAAACCACAAAATCATTTTAACCCTCTGTGTAACGACCCGGAAATTTTCGACCAAATTTAAACCTTAACCTTTATAGGTTTCCGACACGATAAGCAAAAACCCTAATTTTAAGTCCAGAAAATGTGAAATTTATATTCGGATAATTAGTTACCTTTTTGACCATGCCTGACGATTCACGAACAATTATGTATAAAATATATATATACATATCTGACATCTGTACATAATTAATATTATATGTAAGGTTAATTTATTTAAGGTAATCACAAGATTAAAAGTAATTGTTATAGTAATAATTTCATCAATAATAATATTAATAACTGTATTATATAAAAGATATAAATATGAAATTAACACATGTAATTTATTATATAGTAATTGTTAATTATAATATCATTAAATATTATCATTATTGATTTCTTTTATTAACATTATTATTAATAATTATCATTATATTTGATATTAACATTTTTTTTATGTAAAAGTATTATTATTTGTTCATTTATATTTATTGATTATTAATATATATATTTGCATATCAGATCACGTTTTTATTATTTTCTGTTTGCTCGTGACTATCTAATGTCGACGCAGAGAAATACACATCGAATAAAATCTCAAAATCTGTTACAAATCAAACTCCACTTTATTTGTTTTATTCATTTTTTTTCTCCCATCTGACTAGTATATTTGGCAAATGGTGCTACACGTCTCCATCGAATTGTAATACAGCCAAATCATCATCTTTATTAGTTAAAGTAATCGATTACTATCTGTATATATATTACTGCTATCCCTACAAAATCGAAAATTCACACAGGTTATATAAAACCCGAACGGCATCCTTCATCATCTCTTTCGATCCTCTTCCTTCAATAATCTCGATTCACTACCGATCACCTACAACCGCCATCACCTTTAATACCATCACTTGAATCTTTATGTTCTACTTCTTCTCTTGACTTTTATCTCCTGGTATACACAAATTGTTGCAACATAAATCACTCAACAAAAACCTATTTACCCAATAAACCCTACTACTACTGTTGTGCGTATTATTTCAATAAACCAAACTAAACCCATTTGTGTGGTACGGTTCATGGTTGTAACCCAGGAACCCAAACAACCACCTGTAACCCTTGTCGAATTGTTACTGTGTCGACAGATATTTATATTTTTCTTCTGATTCGATGAAACCCAATAATAACCACCTTCTACTCATGCTTTTCTGTTTCTGTTTCGAATTGCAACCACAAGCACCTATAAACACCAATATCGTACCCGCCAACAAACACTTGCTCGATTATAGTAAATACAAACATAAACACCAAGGTCCACCCTCTCCTTCTCTCTCTCATATCTTCCTCTCTTGTTGCTTTCTATTACAACCTAATTATTCACACAACACCATCACGGTTTTATATATGATTCATATCCATCGCAAACCACCACTCAATTAGGACCATAAACCGTTCGATACTACTGCTACTTAATATTTTCTGTTGAAAACCGAACTCTCAATCATCACCATCATTCTTAATTAAACCATTTAAAACCGCTACGTTGCTATTATACTTACTTTCGTTCATTCCCTATTCGAAAATTTCACCAACAACCCGCTTGTTTTTCCATCTCTCGCTTTCTCCTTCCTTGTTTCCTCTTCGAAACTGCAACCGCATAGTTCCTGTTAAACGTATATGTATTTATATTTCTTGAGTTTTGATTGATAGAATATTGAAAGAAAGTGATGAAAAGACATAAAGGTGTTAATACATTAGTTTATATGAAGTTAGTGATGTTAGGTAAATTACTTTATATAAGTTGTTGGAGGATGTCGATGAAAATCCAGCTGGTACAAAAGACCGAAAATCTTTAAACAGGATAGTTACTTTTTATGTGATTGGGCCGAAGGGTTTATAAGTCATATAACATATAAAGTATTGGACCTCATTATATTGATTTCTAAATTGGGTCGAGACCCCGCTAAGTTAATGATGATGATTATACTTCGGATATTGACGATTAGAATATCAGTATGATGATAGTACATATGTTGATCAGGATAGATGATAAATGTTTGGGGAGGTATTCGATGATGAGATGTTTGGATGATTAAACCGTAATGTTTGATGATATTGATAATGATAGATATAGGCGTGTATTATAGTAATGATGATTAAGTTACGATTAGGATGATGAAGTAATGATGGTGGGATCACGATCATTAAGATAATGATGATGACTCGAAGATGATAAAGATATATATTACGGGTTCTTGTTACAGCTTTTATCATCGGACTGCTGGAGTGAATATGTAAATAAGATATCGGGCCGAAATTGGGCCGTCATAACTGGGATGATATCTTGGGCCGTTGAATTATCTAATTGGGCTTTCTTTTTATTTAATGGATTACTTCTACTAGGCTTTTAAAGGACGGGTTAAATAGTTTCGGATACGACTTGTAATCAGAAAAACATCATGGTATAGATGGTCAAGGTGTCTGTGAGTATTCGGGAGGTCGCGGGTTCGATTCCCAGCTTGAGCAATTTGTTATCTTTTTGGGGTCTTTAAGGTAGTCATCAACTTTATTATTATTATTATTATTATTTTTCATTTTTATTCTTATTATGAATATTAAAATTAATGTTATCATTAGAAGTATAATTATTATTATTTACAAAAGTATTTTTATTAATGTTAACCGTAAAAAAATAAAATTGATATAATTATTATCATCAAGTAATAGGTATTAATATCAAAAACTAATATTTTCTGTATCATTATTATTAAATTAAGTCTTCTTAATAATAATTATTGAATTTTAAATCTAATACTAATCATATTAACATTTTTAACAAATTAGGTATTTTTAGTATATATATTGATATAACTTTATAAATATTAATCATTTTAAATAAATACATAAATTAAATATATATAAATACATAATTTAAGATATAATATGTAAATTTGTTCGATTTCGATTATATGTGTTAATATTTATACAAATGATATAGGTTCGTGAATCCGAGGCCAACCCTATACATGTTCAATGATGTTATATGTATTTTTACTACAAAATACAGTATGGTGAGTATATAGTCCCCTTTTAAACTTTAAATATTTTGGGCTGAGAATACATGCGCTGTTTTTATAAATGATTTACGTTATGGACACAAGTGACTAAAATTACGTTCTACATGGGTTTGAATCAAAAATCCCCTAGCTTGGTAACTTTAACTATTGGTTTATGAACTGGTAGGCGCGAATCCTAAAGATAGATCTATCGGGTTTTACACCCCCACCCATATGTTGTTCTAGTCACTACTAAACTAGAAGAACGGGTGTTTAGTACTTCGAGGTTAACGGAACGCACCTGATTCGGTGCACATATTATTATAACTCAGGGGTACACACTCTTGTTAAGGCTAGTTACCGGGTGCCCACTGCTTGGAATGCTTTTCATACACTTACGAGTGTATTATATTTTTATATATGAAATCTTGTGGTCCATAGTTATAACGCTGCTAGCATCAAACCTATATATCTCACCAACTTTATGTTGACCTTTTAAAGCATGTTTATTCTCAGGTACGAATTAAGTCTTCCGCTGTGCATTTGCTCATTTTAAGGACATTACTTGGAGTCGATCATCGCAATGGAACCAAATGTTGAAGACTTCGTCCGGGAGGATAAGGGCGAGGTCTTTACAGGTGGTATCAGAGCGTTGGTCTTAGTGAACCAGGCCTTGCATTAGTGTGTCTGACTAGTAGTTGTTAGGATACAGTAGTGAGTCTGGACTTCGACCGTGTCTGCCTGTCAAAAAGTTTTGCTTATCATTCTAGTCGGAAATCATCTGCTTATCATCCCTAGGGAATTTCCTGCTTATCATTCATAAGTCTAGACACGTCTTACTGCATTTAGTGCATCGATAGTGTATAGACAAGATTCATATCTTAGCATATCTGTAGACTTGCCTGATATATGCCGTAAATTCCTCTGTAGTCTACGAAATACATATAGATAATCTATATAGTTATAATATCATCCGATATCCGAAAATCATTTCACGTCGAAGATCTCTTCCATCCACCAAATTGCCCTTTTCAACCTGAAGCGCTTACTGGCGAACCTGTTCGAGAAACCATTTTCTATCCCCTTTTTCCGAGTATCCCATCACGATTACATACTATCCCATAGTTCGAATCTTATTCATTCACTCGTTTCAACCGTCAATCATTCCGTAGTACTAGAAGAAGTTAACGAACTACGCGCTCGTGTGACGACTTTGGAGAACCCGGTGCGAAGGTTACGAACACCAGCAGCAGCACCAGCAGCATAATCAGTACCACCATCATCGACGTCGACAGTACCCTTATCATCTCTAAACCATAACCGCGCCGTAACTCTCAATATCACAATCTGTACCTCGAATATCAACATTTCACGCCTCAATATCACCATCTGTACTTCGAGTATGAACTTCGTTCTACACATCGATCTACATCGGCTATCTTCGCTTTACGTATCATTTTACCTCATTTTTCCTCGTTCGACATGGTGAATATGTAATTTCTAAAGTTTTAGAGATTATGTAATCTAGTATTAACGGTAAATCAGATGAGTTTTTGACTCATTAAATCCATGATTACATCCGATGAAAATATATATGCAAGTATATTTTCATAAAGATTGTAATTAAAAATTCTTTTGTACAAACTGTTAATGATGAAAATATTTTAACGGGTGGGTAGTACCCGAGGAATATTCAGAATTCACATTAATAAGTTACACTGTACATTCTTCGAATCTGATTCAACGATCATTTACTATCCTACTTACAACTACCGATATACGTATCCGTTCACCACAGAATAACCATTTCTATTCAAATTTCATATTTGGATTTTGACCTATCAGAATCCAACAAGTGGCATAACGAAGAAAACATTGGACAAAAATAAAAAGTGTTAGAAACAAAAGAATTAATTAATTGGAATTGTGATAGGATTTCACGCTAACTGTTCCGGCTAACTGTTCCCAGCTAACAGATTAACATTTAATTTATCGCAATTTACATTCTTGCAATTTTATTTATCGTCATTTAATTTCTGTTATTTACTTTTACGCACTTTAAATAACGGGACACGTATGCAAGGTTTCGACTTATCATATCGACCCATCTATATATATATTTCGGAACAACCGTAGACACTCTATATGTGAAGGTGGGAGTTGGCTATACAGGGTCGGAGTTGATTCCAAAATATATATATACTTTGAGTTGTGATCGACACCGAGACCGGTACACGGGTCACGATACGTATTATTTAATTCGAATATTATATATTAAATTATATATGAATCATTGAACCATCGGACTATTGGACTGCTAACTTTGGACAATTAAAATGAATTAAATTAAAATATTGATTATAACATATGAAACTAAATAATTCTTCAAGCTTGCCACTTGATTTCATCTTAAACCTCATTTGTATCTCGACAATTACAATGCGTGTTCAAATCTTTCATGATTCTTGAAAACCCCTCAATCGAGAGGATGAACCAACCGCGTTTCATCTATGGAAGAAAAGACTTATGCTCCTGTAAGACTCTCGGAGACTGAGTCAACGTTTAACACGCAGCAGTGTTAATTTCTTTAGTGTTATTATTACCCAAATTAACTTTGCAATCCCTTTTCAAATTAGCCAATTTTGTCACAGCTCCAGCAAGTTAACCTCGACTTCTCAGAAAGGTTAGTTTTGATATATATACACGTTATTCTTTCGCTGTCGTTACCGGAAAATCTTTTATATTCCATCATCAGCGTTTAACCATCTAAAAACACAATTCTCCTGAAACCACCTCAGTTTGATAACCGATGACCCAGATCCGTTAACTTTGAGAATGCTGACGAAGCAGCATGTTGTAGATGGTCTTAATAGCCAAAAGTTGAAGATAAAGAACGGAGTATTGGAAACACTCAATAGAAAATTTAGTATCAAAAAGCGGATTATGCGAAACTATGAAGTAAGCCGTGGACAAATCACAAAGAATAAGTTTGACTTCAAAGAATTTAAAAGATTCAGTGCCTGCTGAAATCCTTAGTACATACCCTACTCCTTACTCTAAAACCTTTGCTGACACTATTCTTCATCAATCATCCTTCGGCATTAGAAGTTCCAAGATATTATCATATCTTACATTATAAACATCCTCAATGCTTCTGAAGATATTTTTATAACTATTCTTATCGGTAATCATCTATCTTCTCGCGCTATCTGTATCACATCATAAAAGAAACTGTGTTAGTTTCTAAATTCTGAAACCTTCGAATTTAAAATATGAATGTTTTGAAGTAGTGTTAGGAACTGATGCATGAATTAGTATAATATAATGAAACTTGATCAACTTCATTATATTACAGTAGTTCATGTTAAGTTTCTAATGGAATGTGATGATTTACAGTACCGTCATCATGTGCCATGTTACACGGCTCTTACATTCTATCCAATTCCGAAACGTATTAAGAACAAATCATCTTAATAGTTCTATTTTCCTGGATATTCTGGTAATTTGACAAATCAAAATCGTGCCATTACCATTTCTTTCTGAGAACATTAGCTATGTTCATTCCAAACCTCATACCTACGAATTCCGGACCATTACAAAAGATGCTTAGTTGAAGAAGAGGAAATGAAAGAATGAAGCTCCAAAATAGAAACTAGAGTATAAATCGCAGCAAATAGGAGAAGGCATTAACTGCGGATGACAATGATTATGGAAGAAAGGAGTATGAACATCGAAGTATAAGGGAAAATATAAAACTCAATAACCATCCAGAAATTTCAAACCATGTATATCAATACAAACAGCAATATAGAGACACGGGAGAATTCGAAACACTATAAACACAAGAGAATAGTAGAAGTAAATAGATTCTTCTGGTGGTAGATGAAAGAGAAGAATGACAGATGTGAAAATTTAGAATATATCAAGGATTAGAATAGGATGGAGCATATTGGTAAATATCTTTAAGTAAGAATTAAGGAGAAAGAGTAGAAGATGTGGGGTATGGAGAATAAGGAAATGAAGGAGTGAATTTATAGTGAAATATCCGACAAAGAAATCAAAACAGATTTGCCGCATTAAATCAAAGAAGATCCTGATCGCCAAAGAACCAAATCTTATTACGTAAAGATTTTCCCTAAATTTCTTAAAATTCTGAAAAAAATCAATTCTAGTCACGTCATCGGTTAAAACAATTTCATATCACTCATTTCATTCTTTTGTGATAGCTTCACTCGTGTGCTTCACATGATCGAATCGTTTTATCCGTATCTTCCAATAATGATAAAACTTTATTATTACCTCATATTCGTCATGAAAACATTCCTATTGTTATTCAAGACAACCTCTACCAAATTTCGGGGACGAAATTTCCTTAACGGGTGGGTACTGTAACGACCCGGAAATTTTCGACCAAATTTAAACCTTAACCTTTATAGGTTTCCGACACGATAAGCAAAAACCCTAATTTTAAGTCCAGAAAATGTGAAATTTATATTCGGATAATTAGTTACCTTTTTGACCATGCCTGACGATTCACGAACAATTATGTATAAAATATATATATACATATCTGACATCTGTACATAATTAATATTATATGTAAGGTTAATTTATTTAAGGTAATCACAAGATTAAAAGTAATTGTTATAGTAATAATTTCATCAATAATAATATTAATAACTGTATTATATAAAAGATATAAATATGAAATTAACACATGTAATTTATTATATAGTAATTGTTAATTATAATATCATTAAATATTATCATTATTGATTTCTTTTATTAACATTATTATTAATAATTATCATTATATTTGATATTAACATTTTTTTTTATGTAAAAGTATTATTATTTGTTCATTTATATTTATTGATTATTAATATATATATTTGCATATCAGATCACGTTTTTATTATTTTCTGTTTGCTCGTGACTATCTAATGTCGACGCAGAGAAATACACATCGAATAAAATCTCAAAATTTGTTATAAATCAAACTCCACTTTATTTGTTTTATTCATTTTTTTTCTCCCATCTGACTAGTATATTTGGCAAATGGTGCTACACGTCTCCATCGAATTGTAATACAGCCAAATCATCATCTTTATTAGTTAAAGTAATCGATTACTATCTGTATATATATTACTGCTATCCCTACAAAATCGAAAATTCACACAGGTTATATAAAACCCGAACGGCATCCTTCATCATCTCTTTCGATCCTCTTCCTTCAATAATCTCGATTCACTACCGATCACCTACAACCGCCATCACCTTTAATACCATCACTTGAATCTTTATGTTCTACTTCTTCTCTTGACTTTTATCTCCTGGTATACACAAATTGCTGCAACATAAATCACTCAACAAAAACCTATTTACCCAATAAACCCTACTACTACTGTTGTGCGTATTATTTCAATAAACCAAACTAAACCCATTTGTGTGGTACGGTTCATGGTTGTAACCCAGGAACCCAAACAACCACCTGTAACCCTTGTCGAATTGTTACTGTGTCGACAGATATTTATATTTTTCTTCTGATTCGATGAAACCCAATAATAACCACCTTCTACTCATGCTTTTCTGTTTCTGTTTCGAATTGCAACCACAAGCACCTATAAACACCAATATCGTACCCGCCAACAAACACTTGCTCGATTATAGTAAATACAAACATAAACACCAAGGTCCACCCTCTCCTTCTCTCTCTCATATCTTCCTCTCTTGTTGCTTTCTATTACAACCTAATTATTCACACAACACCATCACGGTTTTATATATGATTCATATCCATCGCAAACCACCACTCAATTAGGACCATAAACCGTTCGATACTACTGCTACTTAATATTTTCTGTTGAAAACCGAACTCTCAATCATCACCATCATTCTTAATTAAACCATTTAAAACCGCTACGTTGCTATTATACTTACTTTCGTTCATTCCCTATTCGAAAATTTCACCAACAACCCGCTTGTTTTTCCATCTCTCGCTTTCTCCTTCCTTGTTTCCTCTTCGAAACTGCAACCGCATAGTTCCTGTTAAACGTATATGTATTTATATTTCTTGAGTTTTGATTGATAGAATATTGAAAGAAAGTGATGAAAAGACATAAAGGTGTTAATACATTAGTTTATATGAAGTTAGTGATGTTAGGTAAATTACTTTATATAAGTTGTTGGAGGATGTCGATGAAAATCCAGCTGGTACAAAAGATCGAAAATCTTTAAACAGGATAGTTACTTTTTATGTGATTGGGCCGAAGGGTTTATAAGTCATATAACATATAAAGTATTGGACCTCATTATATTGATTTCTAAATTGGGTCGAGACCCCGCTAAGTTAATGATGATGATTATACTTCGGATATTGACGATTAGAATATCAGTATGATGATAGTACATATGTTGATCAGGATAGATGATAAATGTTTGGGGAGGTATTCGATGATGAGATGTTTGGATGATTAAACCGTAATGTTTGATGATATTGATAATGATAGATATAGGCGTGTATTATAGTAATGATGATTAAGTTACGATTAGGATGATGAAGTAATGATGGTGGGATCACGATCATTAAGATAATGATGATGACTCGAAGATGATAAAGATATATATTACGGGTTCTTGTTACAGCTTTTATCATCGGACTGCTGGAGTGAATATGTAAATAAGATATCGGGCCGAAATTGGGCCGTCATAACTGGGATGATATCTTGGGCCGTTGAATTATCTAATTGGGCTTTCTTTTTATTTAATGGATTACTTCTACTAGGCTTTTAAAGGACGGGTTAAATAGTTTCGGATACGACTTGTAATCAGAAAAACATCATGGTATAGATGGTCAAGGTGTCTGTGAGTATTCGGGAGGTCGCGGGTTCGATTCCCAGCTTGAGCAATTTGTTATCTTTTTGGGGTCTTTAAGGTAGTCATCAACTTTATTATTATTATTATTATTATTTTTCATTTTTATTCTTATTATGAATATTAAAATTAATGTTATCATTAGAAGTATAATTATTATTATTTACAAAAGTATTTTTATTAATGTTAACCGTAAAAAAATAAAATTGATATAATTATTATCATCAAGTAATAGGTATTAATATCAAAAACTAATATTTTCTGTATCATCATTATTAAATTAAGTCTTCTTAATAATAATTATTGAATTTTAAATCTAATACTAATCATATTAACATTTTTAACAAATTAGGTATTTTTAGTATATATATTGATATAACTTTATAAATATTAATCATTTTAAATAAATACATAAATTAAATATATATAAATACATAATTTAAGATATAATATGTAAATTTGTTCGATTTTGATTATATGTGTTAATATTTATACAAATGATATAGGTTCGTGAATCCGAGGCCAACCCTATACATGTTCAATGATGTTATATGTATTTTTACTACAAAATACAGTATGGTGAGTATATAGTCCCCTTTTAAACTTTAAATATTTTGGGCTGAGAATACATGCGCTGTTTTTATAAATGATTTACGTTATGGACACAAGTGACTAAAATTACGTTCTACATGGGTTTGAATCAAAAATCCCCTAGCTTGGTAACTTTAACTATTGGTTTATGAACTGGTAGGCGCGAATCCTAAAGATAGATCTATCGGGTTTTACACCCCCACCCATATGTTGTTCTAGTCACTACTAAACTAGAAGAATGGGTGTTTAGTACTTCGAGGTTAACGGAACGCACTTGATTCGGTGCACATATTATTATAACTCAGGGGTACACACTCTTGTTAAGGCTAGTTACCGGGTGCCCACTGCTTGGAATGCTTTTCATACACCTGCGAGTGTATTATATTTTTATATATGAAATCTTGTGGTCCATAGTTATAACGCTGCTAGCATCAAACCTATATATCTCACCAACTTTATGTTGACCTTTTAAAGCATGTTTATTCTCAGGTACGAATTAAGTCTTCCGCTGTGCATTTGCTCATTTTAAGTACATTACTTGGAGTCGATCATCGCAATGGAACCAAATGTTGAAGACTTCGTCCGGGAGGATAAGGGCGAGGTCTTTACACTCTGGCCAATCCAGTTTTAATTGAAGAAGAAAATCGAAACAGAAAAATAACAAGTTATATAGATATAGTTTCTGTTTTAAACCAGAAAAGCAAGATAGAAGGAATGGTTTGGGTGTTAGCGGGTTAGCGAGAGGTCTCGGGTTCGAGCCCTGTCTTGGGCATTTTTTTTAGAAAAGCTTTTCAAGGTAGTTCTCTTTATCAAAGTTTTATTTTAATTATTATTGTTATTATTGTTAGCATTATAATTATTATCATTATCATTATTAATATTATGATTTTAACTATTATTATTATTATTAATAATAAAAGTTACCAAGTATTATTAACATAATTAAAATTAAAATTATAATTACTATTATTGTATTACTACTAAATTATTATTACTAGTATTATTAGTAAGTATTATTATTAATATTATCATTAGTATTATTAAAAGTATTACAAATTTTATCGTTTTAAAGTATTATCATTATCATTATGATTAACAGTATTACCATTATTATTAGTACTAGTATCATTTTAAAAGTATTCTTATTAATGATATCATTATTATTATTACTAAAATGATTAGCCTTATTATTGAGTATTATTTTTACTAACATTTTTTATCTTAACAATAATATTAAACTTTCATTTTTAAAATTATTATTATTACTATCATTTTTTTTATTATTGTTATTACAAAATAATACGATCCTTTATACATTATCATTATTAAAGTTATTTTATTAAACAAATACATTTACATAGCACACACACACACACACACACACACACATACATATATATATATATATATATATATATATGAAATAATTGAGATAATATTATTCGATTATGAGTATATGTGTTAATATATATACTTGATATAGGTTCGTGTGATAACCCGGAAAATTTTTGATTAAATTGAAACTAAACTTCGACTGTTTCCAACGATTCACGAACAAACGATTATAAAAAGATATGTAAATATATATGTGTGTATATATACATCATTGACAACCATTATTATTATTATCAAGTATTATTATTACAACTATTACTAATATTATTATTATTAAAAATTATTAATAACATTAATGTTATTAGTATTATCATTTTTAAGATTATTATAAATATCATTATTATTATTAATACAACTTATTATTAATAATAATATTATTATTATTAATAGTATTAATAACATTTATAATGATTATTATCATTATTATAAATTATAATTAAATTTATCATTTTTATTATTATTGTCATTACTAACATTGTTATCATTACTAATATTATTATTATTATTATTATTAGTATTATTATTATTAATTATTAATATTAATTAAATAAAAATACAGATAATGAAATTAGGTATTAGGTAATCCACTTTTATTTTTTTATTATTTTCTTTTAATCATGATCTAGTTTTTTTTAAAAAAATTTTATATATATATATATATGTCGTGAATTTTTTTTAAACTAATCTGCTTTTGAATTTTTTTTCAAAGATCGTGATGTAGTGACCCGAACTTTTCCATGTTTATATATATTAATTGAGATTGATGTTTACATGATTAAATGTTTCCAACATGTTAAGCAATCAAACTTGTTAAGACTTGATTAATTGAAATAGGTTTCATATAGACAATTGACCACCCAAGTTGACCGGTGATTCACGAACGTTAAAACTTGTAAAAAAAACTATATGATGACATATATATGGTTATATATATAGTTAACATGATATTATGATAAGTAAACATATCATTAATTATATTAACAATGAACTACATATGTAAAAACAAGACTACTAACTTAATGATTTTGAAACGAGACATATATGTAACGTTTATCGTTGTAACGACATTTAATGTATATATATCATATTAAGAGATATTCGTACATCATAATATCATGATAATATAATAATTTAAAATCTCTTTTGATATTATAAACATTGGGTTAACAACATTTAACAAGATCGTTAACCTAAAGGTTTCAAAACAACACTTACATGTAACGACTAACGATGACTTAACGACTCAGTTAAAATGTATATACATGTAGTGTTTTAATATGTATTTATACACTTTTGAAAGACTTCAATACACTTATCAAAATACTTCTACTTAACAAAAATGCTTACAATTACATTCTCGTTCAGTTTCATCAACAATTCTACTCGTATGCACCCGTATTCGTACTCGTACAATACACAGCTTTTAGATGTATGTACTATTGGTATATACACTCCAATGATCAGCTCTTAGCAGCCCATGTGAGTCACCTAACACATGTGGGAACCATCATTTGGCAACTAGCATGAAATATCTCATAAGATTACAAAAATATGAGTAATCATTCATGACTTATTTACATGAAAACAAAATTACATATCCTTTATATCTAATCCATACACCAACGACCAAAAACACCTACAAACACTTTCATTCTTCAATTTTCTTCATCTAATTGAACTCTCTCAAGTTCTATCTTCAAGTTCTAAGTGTTCTTCATAAATTCCAAAAGTTCTAGTTTCATAAAATCAAGAATACTTTCAAGTTTGCTAGCTCACTTCCAATCTTGTAAGGTGATCATCCAACCTCAAGAAATCTTTGTTTCTTACAGTAGGTTATCATTCTAATACAAGGTAATAATCATATTCAAACTTTGATTCAATTTCTATAACTATAACAATCTTATTTCAAGTGATGATCTTACTTGAACTTGTTTTCGTGTCATGATTTTGCTTCAAGAACTTTGAGCCATCCAAGGATCCATTGAAGCTAGATCCATTTTTCTCTTTTCCAGTAGGTTCATCCAAGGAACTTAAGGTAGTAATGATATTCATAACATCATTCGATTCATACATATAAAGCTATCTTATTCGAAGGTTTAAACTTGTAATCACTAGAACATAGTTTAGTTAATTCTAAACTTGTTCGCAAACAAAAGTTAATCCTTCTAACTTGACTTTTAAAATCAACTAAACACATGTTCTATATCTATATGATATGCTAACTTAATGATTTAAAACCTGGAAACACGAAAAACACCGTAAAACCGGATTTACGCCGTCGTAGTAACACCGCGGGCTGTTTTGGGTTAGTTAATTAAAAACTATGATAAACTTTGATTTAAAAGTTGTTATTCTGAGAAAATGATTTTTATTATGAACATGAAACTATATCCAAAAATTATGGTTAAACTCAAAGTGGAAGTATGTTTTCTAAAATGGTCATCTAGACGTCGTTCTTTCGACTGAAATGACTACCTTTACAAAAACGACTTGTAACTTATTTTTCCGACTAGAAACCTATACTTTTTTTGTTTAGATTCATAAAATAGAGTTCAATATGAAACCATAGCAATTTGATTCACTCAAAACGGATTTAAAATGAAGAAGTTATGGGTAAAACAAGATTGGATAATTTTTCTCATTTTAGCTACGTGAAAATTGGTAACAAATCTATTCCAACCATAACTTAATCAACTTGTATTATATATTATGTAATCTTGAGATACCATAGACACGTATACAATGTTTCGACCTATCATGTCGACACATCTATATATATTTCGGAACAACCATAGACACTCTATATGTGAATGTTGGAGTTAGCTATACAGGGTTGAGGTTGATTCCAAAATATATATAGTTTGAGTTGTGATCAATACTGAGATACGTATACACTGGGTCGTGGATTGATTCAAGATAATATTTATCGATTTATTTCTGTACATCTAACTGTGGACAACTAGTTGTAGGTTACTAACGAGGACAGCTGACTTAATAAACTTAAAACATCAAAATATATTAAAAGTGTTGTAAATATATTTTGAACATACTTTGATATATATGTATATATTGTTATAGGTTCGTGAATCAACCAGTGGCCAAGTCTTACTTCCCGACGAAGTAAAAATCTGTGAAAGTGAGTTATAGTCCCACTTTTAAAATCTAATATTTTTGGGATGAGAATAC
The DNA here is from genome assembly GCF_046630445.1 of Rutidosis leptorrhynchoides. NCBI lineage: Eukaryota > Viridiplantae > Streptophyta > Magnoliopsida > Asterales > Asteraceae > Rutidosis > Rutidosis leptorrhynchoides. Next base: position 427,342,889 of record NC_092338.1, on the reverse strand, counting down.
ATGCAGGTTTTATAAATGATTTACAAAATAGACACAAGTACGTGAAACTACATTCTATGGTTGAATTATCGAAATCGAATATGCCCCTTTTTATTAAGTCTGGTAATCTAAGAATTAGGGAACAGACACCCTAATTGACGCGAATCCTAAAGATAGATCTATTGGGCCTAACAAACCCCATCCAAGGTACCGGATGCTTTAGTACTTCGAAATTTATATCATATCCGAAGGGTGTCCCGGAATGATGGGGATATTCTTATATATGCATCTTGTTATTGTCGGTTACCAGGTGTTCACCATATGAATGATTTTTATCTCTATGTATGGGATGTGTATTGAAATATGAAATCTTGTGGTCTATTGTTACGATTTGATATATATAGGTTAAACCTATAACTCACCAACATTTTTGTTGACGTTTTAAGCATGTTTATTCTCAGGTGATTATTAAGAGTTTCCGCTGTCGCATACTTAAATAAGGACAAGATTTGGAGTCCATGCTTGTATGATATTGTGTAAAAACTGCATTCAAGAAACTTATTTTGTTGTAACATATTTGTATTGTAAACCATTATGTAATGGTCGTGTGTAAACAGGATATTTTAGATTATCATTATTTGATAATCTACGTAAAGCTTTTTAAACCTTTATTGATGAAATAAAGGTTATGGTTTGTTTAAAAATGAATGCAGTCTTTGAAAAACGTCTCATATAGAGGTCAAAACCTCGCAACGAAATCAATTAATATGGAACGTTTTTAATCAATAAGAACGGGACATTTCAGTTGGTATCCGAGCGTTGGTCTTAGAGAACCAGAAAATTTGCATTAGTGTGTCTTATCGAGTTTGTTAGGATGCATTAGTGAGTCTGGACTTCGACCGTGTTTTCTTTAAAAATGATTGCTTAACATTTTTGTTGGAAACTATATATTTTTAACATATGAATATTATGTGATATATTAATCTCTTAACGCGTTTGATATTATGTGATAGATGTCTACCTCTAGAACAAGTCCCATTGACTCACCTAATAATAATGAAGAGTCAAATGTAAATTGGAATGATTCGTGGACTGATTCACAAGTTCCCGAAGAGGAACCGGAAGAAGAGTCGGAACCGGAAGAAGAATCGGAACCGGAAGAAGAATCGGAACCGGATGAAGAAATAGAACCGGTGGGGGAAATAATAAAACGGTTAAGTAAAAGAAAATCCTCAACCAACCGACCAAAGTTAATTATGGTCAATGGTGTTTCCGCCAAGGAAGCAAAATATTGGGAGGATTACCAATTCTCCGATGAATCGGATTTCGACGAGAATTCCGATGATGTTATAGAAATTACCCCAACTGAATTTAAAAAGGCAAAAGAAAATAATAAGGGAAAGGGCATAAAAATAGAGAAATCTAATTCCAACCCTGATGAACTTTATATGTATCGTCAACCCCCGAAGTCCTTAAGTTGTAACAATGACCCGGGAACCTCTAAACCACCAGGTTTTTCTAAACCAATGTGGACAACGACGGCTCGTATTAGGGGAACATCATATATCCCTAGAAACTTGGCAAAACGAACCAAAATCGAAGAAGAAGAAGAAACGAGCGAGTCGGAATAAGATAGTTGTATTCGTGTGGTGTAATATATGGAATATAGTGTTCTTATGCTTTATGATATATGTAAAAATTGCTTGTATTAATAAGTATTTTTTTTTATGAATCTAACTCTTGTCTATTTTACAGTTTAAAAACACAAAATGGATAGACAACCCAATATTTTAAGAGACCTACCCGGAGACATGATTGATGAAATCTTGTCTAGAGTCGGCCAGAATTCTTCGGCACAACTATTTAAGGCGAGATCAGTTTGTAAGACATTCGAAGAACGTTCCAAGAATGTCTTGGTTTATAAGAGACTTTCGTTTGAAAGATGGGGGATATCACATTGGGAAACCCATAAGTTACGATGTGTTTACTTTGACGCATATATTGCGGGGAACCCAAATGCTATTTTACGCAACGGGTTAAGAAATTATTTTGACTCAATATATCCGAATATTGGACTTCGTGATTTAGAAAAAGCGGCTAACATGCAACATAAAGAAGCATGTTATGCTTACGGATTAGTAATGTTCGCTTCTCACCAAAGTGAGAACAAGAACATCGGGCTACAACTATTAAACAAAACGTTTCCACAAGTGACGGAGTCGGTAATTGGGGTAAGAAATGAGGTTTTTAGATTATTACGGGACTGTTGGACATTACGTAACCCTCGTCCCTTTGATGACGTTACAAAACGCTGTCTTATCAATGGCCATAACGGTTATGTTGCACAAGACCAAGGATGGGAAGTAGTCCTAGTAAAACCAGAATGCATGACTTGTTTCTGGACGTATGAATTACGTGTCTTTATTGCCTTTGCTGAACGACTTGTGTACTAGCTAGAATTGTCTTCACAACTATCTTGTATCAAAGTTATTGTGTGCTATATTTCATGCTTTATGTAAAATAAGCGGTATTGTAAGTTTGTAAAATATTGTATAAAAGTTTGAACGCGAAATATTATTATAATCAGTTTTTCATATAGAATTGTAGTAGTTGAATTGTATATTAGCTACTAAGTATGAACTTAACGGGTAGGTACTACCCGAATTTAAACTTATAAAACGCTAATATGAAGAAAAAGCTTTTATAAATGAGTTCATATTATGCTACGAAATACTATTAACTACTCTTAATATTCTGTATGATTAACTTGTTCCATTTAACTATTTTGAAGGAAATGGCACCGACTACTCGACACACCGTGAATATGAATGAAGAGGAATTCCGTACTTTTCTAGCTTCAAACATAGCCGCAGTACAGGCTGCGCTACATACCAACAATAACCTTGGATCTAGCAGTACAGGAAATCGTGTAGGATGCACCTACAAAGAATTCACTGCCTGCAAACCTTTGGAATTTGATGGAACCGAAGGACCGATCGGATTGAAACGGTGGACCGAGAAGGTTGAATCGGTGTTTGCCATAAGTAAGTGTACTGAAGAGGACAAAGTGAAGTACGCTACGCATACCTTCACAGGTTCTGCGTTAACATGGTGGAATACCTATCTAGAGCAAGTGGGACAAGATGATGCGTACGCACTACCGTGGTCAGCATTCAAGCACTTGATGAACGAGAAGTACCGTCCCAGAACCGAGGTCAATAAGCTCAAGACAGAACTTAGAGGGTTACGAACCCAAGGATTTGATATTACCACGTACGAAAGACGATTCACAGAATTGTGCCTATTGTGTCCGGGAGCATTCGAAGATGAGGAAGAGAAGATCGACGCGTTTGTGAAAGGATTACCGGAAAGAATCCAAGAAGATATAAGTTCACACGAGCCCGCCTCCATACAACAGGCATGTAGAATGGCTCACAAACTAGTGAACCAGATTGAAGAAAGAATTAAAGAACAGACTGCTGAAGAGGCCAATGTGAAGCAAGTCAAAAGAAAGTGGGAGGAAAACGGTGATAAGAATCACCAATACAACAACAACAGCAATTACAACAATAATCGCAACAATTATCCCAACAATCGCAACATCAATCGCAACTACAACAAACGGCCCAACAACAACAACAACAACAACAACAACAGCAACTACAACAATCATCCCAACAACAATAATAACCGCAACAACAACAACAACAATCAGAAGCAACTATGCCAAAGGTGTGAAAAGAATCACTCGGGGTTCTGCACCAAATTTTGCAACAAGTGTAAAAGAAATGGTCATAGCGCGGCGAAGTGTGAGGTCTACGGACCAGGGGTTAATAGAACGAAAGGAACAAATGGTGTCGGAACGAGTAATGGCGGAGCAAGTAGTGTCGGAGCAAGTTATGCCAATGTAGTTTGTTATAAATGTGGAAAACCAGGCCACATTATTAGAAATTGCCCGAACCAGGAGAATACGAATGGACAAGGCCGTGGAAGAGTTTTCAATATTAATGCGGTAGAGGCACAGGAAGACCCGGAGCTTGTTACGGGTACGTTTCTTATTGACAATAAATCTGCTTACGTTTTATTTGATTCGGGTGCGGATAGAAGCTATATGAGTAGAGATTTTTGTGCTAAATTAAGTTGCCCATTGACGCCTTTGGATAGTAAATTTTTACTCGAATTAGCAAATGGTAAATTAATTTCAGCAGATAATATATGTCGGAATCGAGAAATTAAACTGGTTAGCGAAACATTTAAGATTGATTTAATACCAGTAGAGTTAGGGAGTTTTGATGTGATAATCGGTATGGACTGGTTGAAAGAAGTGAAAGCAGAGATCGTTTGTTACAAAAATGCAATTCGCATTATACGAGAAAAAGGAAAACCCTTAATGGTGTACGGAGAAAAGGGCAACACGAAGCTACATCTTATTAGTAATTTGAAGGCACAAAAACTAATAAGAAAAGGTTGCTATGCTGTTCTAGCACACGTCGAGAAAGTACAAACTGAAGAAAAGAGCATCAATGATGTTCCCATTGCAAAAGAATTTCCCGATGTATTTCCGAAAGAATTACCGGGATTACCCCCACATCGATCCGTTGAATTTCAAATAGATCTTGTACCAGGAGCTGCACCAATAGCTCGTGCTCCTTACAGACTCGCACCCAGCGAGATGAAAGAACTGCAAAGCCAATTACAAGAACTTTTAGAGCGTGGTTTCATTCGACCAAGCACATCACCGTGGGGAGCTCCTGTTTTGTTTGTCAAGAAGAAAGATGGTACATTCAGGTTGTGTATCGACTACCGAGAGTTGAACAAACTTACCATCAAGAACCGCTACCCACTACCGAGAATCGACGACTTATTTGATCAACTACAAGGCTCGTCTGTTTATTCAAAGATTGACTTACGTTCCGGGTATCATCAAATGCGGGTGAAAGAAGATGATATTCCAAAGACTGCTTTCAGAACACGTTACGGTCATTACGAGTTTATGGTCATGCCGTTTGGTTTAACTAATGCACCAGCTGTGTTCATGGACCTTATGAACCGAGTGTGTGGACCATACCTTGACAAGTTTGTCATTGTTTTCATTGATGACATACTTATTTACTCAAAGAATGACCAAGAACACGGGGAACATTTGAGAAAGGTGTTAGAAGTATTGAGGAAGGAAGAATTGTACGCTAAGTTTTCAAAGTGTGCATTTTGGTTGGAAGAAGTTCAATTCCTCGGTCACATAGTGAACAAAGAAGGTATTAAGGTGGATCCGGCAAAGATAGAAACTGTTGAAAAGTGGGAAACCCCGAAAACTCCGAAACACATACGCCAGTTTTTAGGACTAGCTGGTTACTACAGAAGGTTCATCCAAGACTTTTCCAGAATAGCAAAACCCTTGACTGCATTAACGCATAAAGGGAAGAAATTTGAATGGAATGATGAACAAGAGAAAGCGTTTCAGTTATTGAAGAAAAAGCTAACTACGGCACCTATATTGTCATTGCCTGAAGGGAATGATGATTTTGTGATTTATTGTGATGCATCAAAGCAAGGTCTCGGTTGTGTATTAATGCAACGAACGAAGGTGATTGCTTATGCGTCTAGACAATTGAAGATTCACGAACAAAATTATACGACGCATGATTTGGAATTAGGCGCGGTTGTTTTTGCATTAAAGACTTGGAGGCACTACTTATATGGGGTCAAAAGTATTATATATACCGACCACAAAAGTCTTCAACACATATTTAATCAGAAACAACTGAATATGAGGCAGCGTAGGTGGATTGAATTATTGAATGATTACGATTTTGAGATTCGTTACCACCCGGGGAAGGCAAATGTGGTAGCCGATGCCTTGAGCAGGAAGGATAGAGAACCCATTCGAGTAAAATCTATGAATATAATGATTCATAATAACATTACTACTCAAATAAAGGAGGCGCAACAAGGAGTTTTAAAAGAGGGAAATTTAAAGGATGAAATACCCAAAGGATCGGAGAAGCATCTTAATATTCGGGAAGACGGAACCCGGTATAGGGCTGAAAGGATTTGGGTACCAAAATTTGGAGATATGAGAGAAATGGTACTTAGAGAAGCTCATAAAACCAGATACTCAATACATCCTGGAACGGGGAAGATGTACAAGGATCTCAAGAAACATTTTTGGTGGCCGGGTATGAAAGCCGATGTTGCTAAATACGTAGGAGAATGTTTGACGTGTTCTAAGGTCAAAGCTGAGCATCAGAAACCATCAGGTCTACTTCAACAACCCGAAATCCCGGAATGGAAATGGGAAAACATTACCATGGATTTCATCACTAAATTGCCAAGGACTGCAAGTGGTTTTGATACTATTTGGGTAATAGTTGATCGTCTCACCAAATCAGCACACTTCCTACCAATAAGAGAAGATGACAAGATGGAGAAGTTAGCACGACTGTATTTGAAGGAAGTCGTCTCCAGACATGGAATACCAATCTCTATTATCTCTGATAGGGATGGCAGATTTATTTCAAGATTCTGGCAGACATTACAGCAAGCATTAGGAACTCGTCTAGACATGAGTACTGCCTATCATCCACAAACTGATGGGCAGAGCGAAAGGACGATACAAACGCTTGAAGACATGCTACGAGCATGTGTTATTGATTTCGGAAACAGTTGGGATCGACATCTACCGTTAGCAGAATTTTCCTACAACAACAGCTACCATTCAAGCATTGAGATGGCGCCGTTTGAAGCACTTTATGGTAGAAAGTGCAGGTCTCCAATTTGTTGGAGTGAGGTGGGGGATAGACAGATTACGGGTCCGGAGATTATACAAGAAACTACCGAGAAGATCATCCAAATTCAACAACGGTTGAAAACCGCCCAAAGTCGACAAAAGAGCTACGCTGACATTAAAAGAAAAGATATAGAATTTGAAATTGGAGAGATGGTCATGCTTAAAGTTTCACCTTGGAAAGGCGTTGTTCGATTTGGTAAACGAGGGAAATTAAATCCAAGGTATATTGGACCATTCAAGATTATTGATCGTGTCGGACCAGTAGCTTACCGACTTGAGTTACCTCAACAACTCGCGGCTGTACATAACACTTTCCACGTCTCGAATTTGAAGAAATGTTTTGCTAAAGAAGATCTCACTATTCCGTTAGATGAAATCCAAATCAACGAAAAACTCCAATTCATCGAAGAACCCGTCGAAATAATGGATCGTGAGGTTAAAAGACTTAAGCAAAACAAGATACCAATTGTTAAGGTTCGATGGAATGCTCGTAGAGGACCCGAGTTCACCTGGGAGCGTGAAGATCAGATGAAGAAGAAATACCCGCATCTATTTCCAGAAGATTCGTCAACACCTTCAACAGCTTAAAATTTCGGGACGAAATTTATTTAACGGGTAGGTACTGTAGTGACCCGAACTTTTCCATGTTTATATATATTAATTGAGATTGATGTTTACATGATTAAATGTTTCCAACATGTTAAGCAATCAAACTTGTTAAGACTTGATTAATTGAAATAGGTTTCATATAGACAATTGACCACCCAAGTTGACCGGTGATTCACGAACGTTAAAACTTGTAAAAAAAACTATATGATGACATATATATGGTTATATATATAGTTAACATGATATTATGATAAGTAAACATATCATTAATTATATTAACAATGAACTACATATGTAAAAACAAGACTACTAACTTAATGATTTTGAAACGAGACATATATGTAACGTTTATCGTTGTAACGACATTTAATGTATATATATCATATTAAGAGATATTCGTACATCATAATATCATGATAATATAATAATTTAAAATCTCTTTTGATATTATAAACATTGGGTTAACAACATTTAACAAGATCGTTAACCTAAAGGTTTCAAAACAACACTTACATGTAACGACTAACGATGACTTAACGACTCAGTTAAAATGTATATACATGTAGTGTTTTAATATGTATTTATACACTTTTGAAAGACTTCAATACACTTATCAAAATACTTCTACTTAACAAAAATGCTTACAATTACATTCTCGTTCAGTTTCATCAACAATTCTACTCGTATGCACCCGTATTCGTACTCGTACAATACACAGCTTTTAGATGTATGTACTATTGGTATATACACTCCAATGATCAGCTCTTAGCAGCCCATGTGAGTCACCTAACACATGTGGGAACCATCATTTGGCAACTAGCATGAAATATCTCATAAGATTACAAAAATATGAGTAATCATTCATGACTTATTTACATGAAAACAAAATTACATATCCTTTATATCTAATCCATACACCAACGACCAAAAACACCTACAAACACTTTCATTCTTCAATTTTCTTCATCTAATTGAACTCTCTCAAGTTCTATCTTCAAGTTCTAAGTGTTCTTCATAAATTCCAAAAGTTCTAGTTTCATAAAATCAAGAATACTTTCAAGTTTGCTAGCTCACTTCCAATCTTGTAAGGTGATCATCCAACCTCAAGAAATCTTTGTTTCTTACAGTAGGTTATCATTCTAATACAAGGTAATAATCATATTCAAACTTTGATTCAATTTCTATAACTATAACAATCTTATTTCAAGTGATGATCTTACTTGAACTTGTTTTCGTGTCATGATTTTGCTTCAAGAACTTTGAGCCATCCAAGGATCCATTGAAGCTAGATCCATTTTTCTCTTTTCCAGTAGGTTCATCCAAGGAACTTAAGGTAGTAATGATATTCATAACATCATTCGATTCATACATATAAAGCTATCTTATTCGAAGGTTTAAACTTGTAATCACTAGAACATAGTTTAGTTAATTCTAAACTTGTTCGCAAACAAAAGTTAATCCTTCTAACTTGACTTTTAAAATCAACTAAACACATGTTCTATATCTATATGATATGCTAACTTAATGATTTAAAACCTGGAAACACGAAAAACACCGTAAAACCGGATTTACGCCGTCGTAGTAACACCGCGGGCTGTTTTGGGTTAGTTAATTAAAAACTATGATAAACTTTGATTTAAAAGTTGTTATTCTGAGAAAATGATTTTTATTATGAACATGAAACTATATCCAAAAATTATGGTTAAACTCAAAGTGGAAGTATGTTTTCTAAAATGGTCATCTAGACGTCGTTCTTTCGACTGAAATGACTACCTTTACAAAAACGACTTGTAACTTATTTTTCCGACTAGAAACCTATACTTTTTTTGTTTAGATTCATAAAATAGAGTTCAATATGAAACCATAGCAATTTGATTCACTCAAAACGGATTTAAAATGAAGAAGTTATGGGTAAAACAAGATTGGATAATTTTTCTCATTTTAGCTACGTGAAAATTGGTAACAAATCTATTCCAACCATAACTTAATCAACTTGTATTATATATTATGTAATCTTGAGATACCATAGACACGTATACAATGTTTCGACCTATCATGTCGACACATCTATATATATTTCGGAACAACCATAGACACTCTATATGTGAATGTTGGAGTTAGCTATACAGGGTTGAGGTTGATTCCAAAATATATATAGTTTGAGTTGTGATCAATACTGAGATACGTATACACTGGGTCGTGGATTGATTCAAGATAATATTTATCGATTTATTTCTGTACATCTAACTGTGGACAACTAGTTGTAGGTTACTAACGAGGACAGCTGACTTAATAAACTTAAAACATCAAAATATATTAAAAGTGTTGTAAATATATTTTGAACATACTTTGATATATATGTATATATTGTTATAGGTTCGTGAATCAACCAGTGGCCAAGTCTTACTTCCCGACGAAGTAAAAATCTGTGAAAGTGAGTTATAGTCCCACTTTTAAAATCTAATATTTTTGGGATGAGAATACATGCAGGTTTTATAAATGATTTACAAAATAGACACAAGTACGTGAAACTACATTCTATGGTTGAATTATCGAAATCGAATATGCCCCTTTTTATTAAGTCTGGTAATCTAAGAATTAGGGAACAGACACCCTAATTGACGCGAATCCTAAAGATAGATCTATTGGGCCTAACAAACCCCATCCAAGGTACCGGATGCTTTAGTACTTCGAAATTTATATCATATCCGAAGGGTGTCCCGGAATGATGGGGATATTCTTATATATGCATCTTGTTATTGTCGGTTACCAGGTGTTCACCATATGAATGATTTTTATCTCTATGTATGGGATGTGTATTGAAATATGAAATCTTGTGGTCTATTGTTACGATTTGATATATATAGGTTAAACCTATAACTCACCAACATTTTTGTTGACGTTTTAAGCATGTTTATTCTCAGGTGATTATTAAGAGTTTCCGCTGTCGCATACTTAAATAAGGACAAGATTTGGAGTCCATGCTTGTATGATATTGTGTAAAAACTGCATTCAAGAAACTTATTTTGTTGTAACATATTTGTATTGTAAACCATTATGTAATGGTCGTGTGTCAACAGGATATTTTAGATTATCATTATTTGATAATCTACGTAAAGCTTTTTAAACCTTTATTGATGAAATAAAGGTTATGGTTTGTTTAAAAATGAATGCAGTCTTTGAAAAACGTCTCATATAGAGGTCAAAACCTCGCAACGAAATCAATTAATATGGAACGTTTTTAATCAATAAGAACGGGACATTTCACGTGATCTGGTTTCCATATCTGTTTTATTTTTTTATTAATCACAAGATCTGATTTTAATTTATCTATTAATCATGATCTGCTTTTATTTATTTATTATCTGCTATTTTTTTTAATCCCACGATCCAGTTTTATTTATTTATTTATTTTTATATGATTATTTTTTTTAATCTCCTACTGGTTATAACCTTGTCTCTATCAAGTTCCATGGCTATAAATGAATTCATTCCAGTTAAGTGATATACAATACGTATTTACAATATCAATTTCAATTGCAAATTAATCGATTTTTTTTATTCTCTGTTCTTGGTCCATTATTATAAAAGCTCAATTTCGTGTTATTTTTCAAAATTCATAAATGCAGTTTTGTTAGGAATCCTCTAATGAAACTTTCTGCAAAATCTCAAACTCCAATTCATCGTATCGAGTTGTAATTTTCGAGTCAAAGTTTAAAAACTAAAAGTCAAACATCTTGTTCTTCATGAAATTCGTATTTTAACAGTGAATTGCTACAGTGAATTGCTACAGTAACTTTGCTACAGTAAAACGCTATTATAAAAATGTATTTTAACAAATAGCGAGACGATGATTTATAGAAGTAAATGACCAAAACACTCGAAAGTTTAAGATACACTTTGAGTGATATAATTAAGGGATAATTTAAGGCAATTGATAACGCTAAAAAGGAACATATATTTCATAGCATTATCCCCCAAGAAAGACAGGATTTTAGTTGTAATTGTTCCATATTCAAGTAATATTCGTTTATATTTAATAAGTGCGAAGACAAAAGGCGAAAACGAAGAATTGAAAACGGAAAGGTCCAAAATGCTCAAATGTACAAGATACAATTAAAAAGGTTCAAATTATTGATGAAGAACGTCTAAAAAATGACAAGAGTACAAGTTGCGGAACGCAAAGTACACGATATAAAATAGTACGCAAGGACGTCTGAAAATCCGGAACAGGGACCCGAGTCAAGAAGAAACGCCCGACGCAACGGACCAAAAATATCTAGTCTACTATGCACAAGAATAAAATATAATATATAAATAATTATATTAATTATTTATATATTTATATTTATTTTATATTATGTCGACAAGCTAGGAGCCAAAACAATGTGAGCTGTCCCTGGTCCTCATGCGAGTCGCATGGCCAGAAGGCCATTTCCATGCGAGTCGCATGACTCCAGATTTCAGGCCACATCTATAAATTTCAGTGTTTTCGCTCGATTTAAATCACACACATACACAAATATATATATACTCCGTAATATTATTTATTATTATTATTATTATTATTATTATTATTATTATTATTATTATTATTATTATTATTATTATTATTAATAAGATTATTATTAATCTTATTATTTTTTATTATTATTAGTGTTATTATTTTTGCGATACAAAAATAATAATGTACAAAAAAATATTACGACGGAGTGCTGTCCAAGTAATTTTCAAAAATGAGTTTTCGAGCAAGCTAGAGCTAAGGAAATTATGGGTTATTGCCAAGGAGGTTATGGGTAATGTTCGGGGGTATTTTTTTGTGAATCAAACCTCGTGTTTATCATCTCCGATGCATCTACGTGCTTTCCTACAATATTGTATATCAATATTTAACTGTGAGTTTCATAAGATCCCTTTTACTCTCTACATTTTTGGGCTGAGAATACATGCAAATGTTTTATTAACCGATATACAATATTTATATGTGTGAGTTTCATAAGATCCCTTTTACTCTCTACATTTTTGGGCTGAGAATACATGCAAATGTTTTATTAACCGATATACAATATTTATATGTGTGAGTTTCATATGCTTCCTTTTTAATTGTTTTTGCAATCTATATTTTTGGGCTGAGAATACATGCACTTTATTTTAAACGCAATAGATACAAGTACATACTAAATTCTACACCGAGTTTGAACCGAAAATCCCTTAGCTTTGGTAACTAGTAACTGCCGGTTATAAGAACTGGTGGGCGCGAGTAGTATTATATGGATCCATAGGGCTTGATATCCCCGTCCGAGCTAGAGCGCTAGCCTTTTAACGGACGTATGCTATTTGAGAAGCGTACACGTTGGTTTGCGTGTATTATTAAGATGATTATACAAAGGGTACAAATAATATAAGCATTAAAGTTTAGTTACCAGGGTGCTCAATTTTGTAGAACCGATTGATAAACGTTTCGGATGAAACAACTGAAATCTTGTGATCCACCTTTTATGTAAAACCTATTGA